>NW_023367297.1:0-37569 GCF_902167145.1 Zea mays
ACATATGTTTCCTTGCCAGAGATCACATTCTTGGATTTCTGGTGGAGACCATGTTGGGGACTTGTTCTCAAGTGCTATGAGTTAAGAACAAGGCAACATAGAAAATGTTAATCGTTAAAATCCTTCGTCCTCCGAAGCATTATTTCCCTTAGGATGTAATGGCTTGCGGACGAAGGTTATGAAGGACATACCTTCATAAATTCATCAAACAATGACGAAGGATGAAATATAAAGAATGTAAAAGACAACATGAACAATCATATATTATTATCGAGCATAAACAAAAACATCGTTGAATTACAAGTGTACCTTCAATCGGAAGGCGATGACAATACAAGCGTGACGCAAAAAGTGAATGCCAAGTCAGCGTGAACAGTACGGGGGTACTGTTCACCTATTTATAGGCACGGGGCACAGCCCATACAAAATTACATTCATGCCCTTTACATTTGATAATAATTCTATAGTAATCTATCGAGGTCTGAATAGCCTTTTCATCTTTAAGTCGGTTTCATTTTCTGCAACCACGCCGAAGCTCTCCTGCTAACATCTTCGGCGTTGTATCAAGACCTTCGTATTATCCTGGTCTTCTCCTGCCGTGATACCGACTTGAGTTCGAAGGTACCTGCTCACACATTATACTTCCAGAAATACTGTTAAATCCTGTTTTTGAGGACCTTCGGATGCCGAAGGTCCCCAACAGTAGCCCCTCGCAATATTAATTTGTTTGAAATAACGAATTTAGATTGCGACATGAACGAAGGCTTTACGCCGAAGGTCCGAAAAAACACCTTCCCTTTGCTAGAATAGCAACAACCACTGACAAGCGGGGTCTTTGAATTTTCAACGCTCTTGGCGTATAAATACGGGCATACCGCAAACTCATTTGACACGCTTTCTGGCCAACTGCTCCTGCTTACTCAATTTTTAGCTCTTGTGCACTGCGATTTGCTAGGCTTTTGGTTTTGAAGCTTCGGCTTTGAAAATAGTTTTTTAGCGTCTCCGAAGATGTCTGAAGATAAGAAGACTGTTGCTGAGATGAAGCTGAGCCTTGACGAAGAGAAAAACTTGGGGTTTCTTATAGCGATGTCAAAGACCAATACAGAAAAGATTACCAAGGAGATTCTGGAAGGTTTGTCCGAAGATACTGGTGACAGTGACAGCTATGATGTGGACAGTGGTGGCGAGGACTCCGAAGATCGTCCCTGGCGACCGAGCCATTCAGTTTATGGTAAATCAACTATCAAAGAGAATCATCTTGTCAACATGAGAGGAAGGTATTTCCGGGATTTGTCCATTGTGAGGGCCGATGAAGGTGAAAAAACTTGCCCACACCCTGAAGAGAATGAAGTCGTAGTGTACCGAAGCTTTTTGAAAGCTGGACTGCGATTTCCCTTGAGCAGCTTCGTTGTGGAGGTACTGAAAATATTCGAAGTTTATCTCCATCAACTTACCCCCGAGGCAATTATAAGGCTAAATATCTTCGTGTGGGCCGTGAGAAGCCAAGGTCTGAAGCCTGATGCAAAAAGTTTCTGCAATATACACGAATTATCATACGAAACAAAACCTTGGGGTAAGGAACAGTATCACAATAATTTTGGCTGCTACAATTTCGTTTCTCGGTCCGGGTCAAGCTGTCCCGTGCCGACCTTTCGGAAGAGATGGCCCGGCGACTGGATGACAGAATGGTTTTATGTGAAGAATGATCTGACAGCGCGAGAAGATATCAAAGGTATAATTATGCGCCCTATTTGGCAAAGCTTCGGCCTTCGGAGGCCGAAGGTTGAAATGAGTGAGGCTGCCGAAGAATGCCAGAGAGCCTTCGGCGTTATCTGTTCTTTTATTGGAACAAGGGATTTGTACAAGAGCATATCGCCTTCAGGATGGCCGCTTGCGGAGAAATGGGAAATGCCACAAGAAACCATAAAAGAGGCCGACGAAGGTGGACTTATCAGGTTGAAGTATACCTTCAAGTTTGGAGATAAATTCGTTGAGCCAGATGATGACTGGTTAAAAAGCATTGAAAATTTAAGTGATGAGCTGCTTGGGACCTATTCGAAGGCCGAAGACACTGCAATGTCAGCAGCCTTCGGAGGCCGAAAAAAGAAGAGGCTGAATCGGGTATTTGATGCCATCGGGTTTGTCTACCCTGACTATTGCTATCCCATTCGAAGGCAGAAGAGAAAGAACACAACCTCTGCAAAAGAAGAAGCTGCAGCTGCTCCTAGCGAGCCAGAACCGAAAAGGAAGATAAAGGTCCTTACGCATCGGCCGCGCTATATTGAACCAGCTTCGGTGCCTGAGTTTACCGGAGAAACTTCTTTGGCAACCGAAGCTGAAAAACCAACCGAGCCAACTTTGCTGCCAGAAGTCGCAGAAATGGCCGAAGTGCCACCAAAGATAGAATTAAACAATCAAAGATTTTGTTATCAGAAACGAAAGAGAAGGCCGAAGCGCCGTCCACAGAAAAAATGGAAGAGGTAAAAGAAGCAACTGAGGGCTCCAAAACATCAGAAGTTTTGAGTCCTGCAGCAAACATTGAGACAGTAAAAAATCAAAAAGTGCCAGCAGTGACTCCGAAAAGAAAGAGAATGGCTAATGTGCTAGATGTACTGGAAACGATCAAATCTTCAAGCACACCTCCGAAGAAGGCTGCTGTCACTCCTGAAACAACAGTTGAGACTTCTGGTTCTAAAGCTTCAGAGCAAGAGACTGAAGCCGAAGCTGGGCCCTCAGAGCCCGCAAAGATAAAACCCTTGGAAAGTGAGACAGAAAAAATAACAAAGCCAACTTTTGTTGAAGAAACCGGTGTTATTGCCCCCGAAGCATCCCCCAAAGTTCGTGATTATATTGTTCGTCATGCTTCGGGGAAAAAACTATCAGAAAAAGATACAAGAGGCCCAGCACTACGCCCAAAAACTGAAATATCCAAAGGGGGCGTTAATATTCAATGGCAGTGGAGAAGAAGACTTCTTGTACTGTCTTCCCGACAGCAAGGAGATTTCTGTCTGTCGGGAGATGAGCAAGAGCTTCGGATTCCCAACTTTAGAAGACGGGCTCTCGGTGCTGTCGAAGAACGATCTGGCCGACAGCCTGGCTTACAATAGCTTAAAGGTGCGACAAATGAAATTCTTGTATATTTTTTTTGTTGAATCCAAAATTTTTCGTTTGTTAAAACCTATTGACGCACACATATTCCTCTTCGCAGGGCCTGATACTTAGCAATGCCCTCAGGGCACAGAAAGATGCTGAAGACGAAGGGTGTACTATAGCCCTGAGCAACCTTCGTTCCGAAGTAATTGAACTGAGGAACGAAGGTCTCGAAAAAGATAAAATATTATACTCATTGATAAATAAAATAAAGGAAGACGAAGCTGCTTTTAAAAGTCAAGCTGAAGCTCAGAAGCGCGAAATTGAAGACCTTCGGAGACAACTGGCCAGAGCCAAGGAAGAACGCATACTTGAAGAAACAAAGCGTGAACTCAGCGATCAATGGGCAGATCACCTAGAAGTGACTGTTGAAGAGCTTCGTTCGTCCAAAAAGAGATGCTATAGCAAATCTATAGATTGTGTTAAGAAGTTAAAGGCTAGCTTCGCCAAGGTCGGCGCATTTTCAAGTGAGGAGAACTTTTCGAGAGGCAACCCCGAAGGTGTCATCGAATGGATTGATCACGAAGCTGAAGCCTTCGAAGAAATTTTAAATAGCCGAGGAGATATATGTGCCTTCTCTGGCGCCAGGGGATTGCCACCATCTTAGAGAAGAAGGGCTGCGAACATGTAAAAATTTTAGCTCAATCCGAAGCTGCTTTGCCCTTTGAAGATGCAAGAGATCTTCGGCTGAAGCTAGTATAATTGGTGGAAAATTTTTTACTGATATCTGGGATAATGGTGGCCGGAAATGGCCGGAGAAATTATTCGAAGAAGTGAAAAAGGCATTCACGATGCTAGAGAAGTAGCTGAGGCTGCTGAAAAAAGCGCAGAGACCGAAGGTCAATTAGGTATTAACTAATGGTTTTTATTGTGTTGTAATCTTAGGTTGTAAGATTTGTTTGCGATTTGTAATAGCAATGTAGCCGTATCCTGTCTTGCTTCAGATCCGACTAAAGCGTCTTCGGGCCCTCAGCCGAAGGGAGACGACGAAATTAAAAAGATGGCTGAAGATATTATGGACGAAGTCGTCAACCGGCTCCTGAACGAGGCTGCAGAAGTCGTTTTGAGAGAAGATTAAGTATTTTTGTAAAAACTTCTGAAATGTAATATAGTGTAACATTTTGTAACCCCAAATGTAATATATCTATTTTTGTTACTCAATTCTTTACGATGCATGAAACTTTACACGTACCGCTTTTGAGTCTTTGACGAAAAAACACCTTCCCTTCTTTTCATGCTTCGTGAAGAAAATATCCAATGTTCTGATGAAAAATATCCAGGCTTCGTGAAAATATTTTCCGAAGCTACATTTCCGAAGATCAATGATGTATCTTTTTGTGACTATGATTTCTCCCTTTCAAACCGTTCTTCTGTAGAGTAATAATGTATCCACCTCTTGTGCCATGTGCAAAATGATGTATGATGCTTAATGCTATGCGAGATGATGTGATGATGTTATGTTATGTGAGATGATGTTTATTCCGAAGATACATACACATCCCTGCAATAAAACACAATCTTTTATAAGCCTCCCTTAGGAGCTTCTTCGCCTTTTACTTCAGCGGAATCAGCGTTTATTTTTCGCTGTAAGCCTCCCTTAGGAGCTTCTTCGCCTTTTACTTTCAGCGGTATTCGCGTTGACTTTTCGCGCTTCGCCTTTTACTTAGGCGGTATCAGCGTTGACTTTTCGCTGTATGCTCTGCATTCCCTTTGGAACGACTTTGGAGCAGAAAACTTACACTGCGCTCCTTTGGAACGACTTTATGTGACTTCGTCAAACTTACTCTGTGTTCCTTAGAACGACTTTTTGTTGGTTCGAAGAATTTTCGATAGTTCGAAGGTCCTTTTTATTATCACAAGCCTGTGAAGAAAACATATTTTTCTTGTAGAAATCAACGAAACTAATTACATGAAACCTAACAATGTCCTTTATTACAGAAAATAAAACTGAATGAAAAAGATTGTTATTAAGGTAGGATATTCGTCAATAGATGTGCTTTGACTCTGGCACAGTGCTATTGACTGTACGAGCTTCGGACTGCTCTCTGAAATCCCTCTGGTGTGGAGCATACTGGCTCCCTTCTGGCTGCTGGCCTTGTTGCAACGGGGGGTGGAGGCGGAGGCTGTTGCCAGGAAGCTTGAGGCTGACTTCGCCGAAGCAACAGAAACTGCAGGATGGTTGCCCACATATTCCGGGATGTAGGGTGAATGATACGAAGCTGTATGCATGACCTGCTTCGGCTGAGCTTGTTGTGCTGCGGCTTCAGCTATTTCCTTTGCTTTTGAATGGTAACATGGCACATCCTGGTAGTATGGCCTTTGTTCTCACCGCAGAATAAGCAAAAGATTCTTCTCAGTTGATCCTCCAAATCTTCCCCCAAAGCCCCTGGCGCCTGCTGCCTCTTGGAGCTGGTGGTCGGAAGGAGCTTTGGCTGTTGCCCCGAAGCCTGTGAGGAGCATTGTGGCCTTTGCTGCTGGCTTCCTCTGTCATCATTTTGTGTAGAGTTATGAATTGATCTCACGTGCCTCGGGTAGAACCTCCCTCCGAAGCCCCTGGTCATTTCAGAAAACCTGAAAGCCTCCTCCCTTCTTTGGCGAAAATCATTATCGGCCCGAATGTACTCATCCATTCTTCTGGAGAAGCTTCTCCAAAGTTTGAGGAGGCTTTCTGGCGAAGTAC
Organism: Zea mays; assembly: GCF_902167145.1. Taxonomy (NCBI): domain Eukaryota; kingdom Viridiplantae; phylum Streptophyta; class Magnoliopsida; order Poales; family Poaceae; genus Zea; species Zea mays. The sequence continues at coordinate 5,831 of NW_023367297.1, forward strand.
TGAGCTGACGGACCTGGCCGAAGCCCCTTGATCATGGCCTCGATGACAATTTCATTGGGCACCGTTGGTGCCTGTGCCCTCAAAACGCAAGAACCATTCGGACATACGCCTGAAGGTATTCTTCATGATCCTGAGTGCACTGGAACAGAGCCTGAGCAGTGACCGGCTTCGTCTGAAATCCTTGAAAGCTAGTTAACAACAAGTCCTTCAGCTTCTGCCATGAAGTGATCGTTCCTGGTCGAAGGGAGGAATACCAGGTTTGAGCAACACTTCTGACAGCCATAACGAAAGATTTGGGCCATGACTGAAGCATTGCCACCATAACGAAGACACTGTTGCTTCGTAGCTCATCAAAAACTGCTTCGGGTCTGAATGGCCATCGAATACGGGGAGCTGAGGCGGCTTGTAGGACGGAGGCCAAGGTGTAGCCTACAGCTCAGCGGACAGAGGAGAAGCATCATCAAAAACAAAATTCCCATGATGGAAATTGTCATACCAGTCATCTTCGTTGGGAAAAACCCTCCTGATGAAGGTCTTGATGCTGAGGCCTTCGGTGTTGCTCATCCTGAGCAAGATGACGAACTTCTTCAGAGGCTTCGTCTATCTAGCCTCTGCAGTTCAGCTAGCCTGGCCATCTTTTCTTTCTTCCTCTGTACTTGTTGATGAAGCATCTCCATATCTCTGATTTCTTGATCTATCTCGTCCTCTGGTAGTGTCGGACTGACAGCCTTCCTTTTCTGGCTTCGGGCCTCCCGCAGGGAGACTGTCTCCTGATTGTGGTCCAGTGCTTGCAGAGCTGCAGCCCCAGTCGCTGAAGCCTTCTTCGGCGCCATGACGAAGGTTTATGATCACCGAAGGTGTTCAAAAAACTCAGAGTGGAAGTGAGTTCACCGGAGGTAGGCGCCAATGTTGGGGACTTGTTCTCAAGTGCTATGAGTTAAGAACAAGGCAACATAGAAAATGTTAATCGTTAAATCCTTCGTCCTCCGAAGCATTATTTCCCTTAGGGATGTAATGGCTTGCGGACGAAGGTTATGAAGGACATACCTTCATAAATTCATCAAACAATGACGAAGGATGAAATGATAAAGAATGGAAAAGACAACAATGAACAATCATATATTATTATCGAGCATAAACAAAACATCGTTGAAGTACAAGTGTACCTTCAATCGTAAGGCGATGACAATACAAGCGTGACGTAAAAAGTGAATGCCAAGTCAGCATGAACAGTACGGGGGGTACTGTTCACCTATTTATAGGCACGGGGCACAGCCCATACAAAATTACATTCATGCCCTTTACATTTGATAATAATTCTATAGTAATCTATCGAGGTCTGAATAGCCTTTTCATCTTTAAGTCGGTTTTCATTTTCTGCAACCACGCCGAAGCTCTCCTGCTAACATCTTCGGCGTTGTATCAAGACTTCGTATTATCCTGGTCTTCTCCTGCCGTGATACCGACTTGAGTTCGAAGGTACCTGCTCACGACATTATACTTCCAGAAAATACTGTTAAATCCTGTTTTGAGGACCTTCGGATGCCGAAGGTCCCCAACAGACCATTTCTTGGTCTAAAATCCATAGGTGTTAGCCTCTAGTATTATTGAAAATGGTCGCTCATGGCTATTTTCAAGGTCGCTCATGGCTATTTTCATAAAAAATGGGGGTTGTGTGGCCATTTATCATCGACTAGAGGCTCATAAAACCTCGCCCCACATATGTTTCCTTGCCAATAGATCACATTCTTGGATTTCTGGTGGAGACCATTTCTTGGTTAAAAACTCGTACGTGTTAGCCTTCGGTATTATTGAAAATGGTCGTTCATGGCTATTTTCGGCAAAATGGGGGTTGTGTGGCACATTCATTATCGACCAGAGGCTCGTACACCTCACCCCACATATGTTTCCTTGCCATAGATCACATCTTGGATTTTTGGTGGAGACCATTTCTTGGTCAAAAAATCCGTACGTGTTTAGCCTTTGGTATTTTTGAAAATGGTCATTCATGGCTATTTTCGACAAAAATGGGGGTTGTGTGGCCATGATCTTCGACCAGAGGCTCATACACCTCACTACACATATGTTTCCTTGCCATAGATACACATTCTTGGATTTATGGTGGAGAACCATTTCTTGGTCAAAAAATCCGTAGGTGTTAGCCTTCAGTGTCATTGAAAATGGTCGTTCATGGGCTATTTTCGACAAAAATTAGGGTTGTGTAGCCATTGATCGTCGACCAGAGGCTCATACACCTCACCCCACATATGTTTCCTTGCCATAGATCACATTCTTGGATTTCTGTGGAGACCATTTCTTGGTCAAAAATCCGTAGGTGTTAGCCTTCGGTATTATTGAAAATGGTCGTTCATGGCTATTTTTCGACAAAAAAATGGGGGTTGTGTGGCCATTGATCATCGACCAGACGCTCATACACCTCACCCCACATATGTTTCCTTGCCATAGATCACATTCTTGGATTTCTGGTGGAGACCATTTCTTGGTCTAAAATCCGTAGGTGTTATCCTCTAGTATTATTGAAAATGGTCGCTCATGGCTATTTTCAAGGTCGCTCATGGCTATTTTCATAAAAAATGGGGGGTTGTGTGGCCATTTATCATCGACTAGAGGCTCATAAACCTCACCCCACATATGTTTCCTTGCCATAGATTACATTCTTGGATTCTGGTGGAAACCATTTCTTGGTTAAAAAACTCGTACGTGTTAGCCTTCGGTATTATTGAAAAATGGTCATTCATGGCTATTTTCGGCAAAAATGGGGGTTGTGTGGCCATTGATCATCAACCAGAGGCTCGTACACCTCACCCCACATATGTTTCCTTGCCATAGATCACATTCTTGGATTTTTGGTGGAGACCATTTCTTGGTCAAAAACTCGTACGTGTTAGCCTTCGGTATTATTGGAAAATGGTCGTTCATGGCTATTTTTGGCAAAATGGGGGTTCTGTGGCCATTGATCATCGACCAATAGGCTCGTACACCTCACCCACATATGTTTCCTTTCCATAGATCACATTCTTGGATTTCTGGTGGAGACCATTTCTTGGTCCAAAATCCGTAGGTGTTAGCCTTCGGTATTATTGTAAATGGTCATTCATAGGCTATTTTTCGACAAAAATGGGGGTTGTGTGGCCATTGATCATCGACCAAGACGCTCATACACCTCACCCCACATATGTTTCCTTGCCAATAGATCACATTCTTGGATTTCTGGTGGAGACCATTTCTTGGTCAAAAATCTGTAGGTGTTAGCCTTCGGTATTATTGAAAATGGTCGTTCATGGCTATTTTCGACAAAAATGGGGGTTGTGTGGCCATTGATCATCGACCAGAGGCTCGTACACCTCACCCCACATATGTTTCCTTGCCATAGATCACATTCTTGGATTTCTGGTGGAGACCATTTCTTGGTCAAAAATCCGTAGGTGTTAGCCTTCGGTATTATTGAAAATGGTCGTTCATCGCTATTTTCGACAAAAATGGGGGTTGTGTGGCCATTGATCATCGACCAGACGCTCATACACCTCACCCCACATATGTTTCCTTGTCATAGATCACATTCTTGGATTTCTGGTGGAGACCATTTCTTGGTCTAAAAATCCATAGGTGTTAGCCTCTAGTATTATTGAAAATGGTCGCTCATGGCTATTTTCAAGGTCGCTCATGGCTATTTTCATAAAAAAATGGGGGTTGTGTGGCCATTTATCATCGACTAGAGGCTCATAAACCTCGCCCCACATATGTTTCTTTGCCATAGATCACATTCTTGCATTTCTGGTGGAGACCATTTCTTGGTTAAAAACTCGTACGTGTTAGCCTTCGGTATTATTGAAAATGGTCGTTCATGGCTATTTTCGGCAAAATGGGGGTTGTGTGACCATTCATTATCGACCAGAGGCTCGTACACCTCACCCCACATATGTTTCCTTGCCATAGATCACATTCTTGGATTTCTGGTGGAGACCATTTCTTGGTCAAAAATCCGTACGTGTTAGCCTTTGGTATTTTTGAAAATGGTCATTCATGGCTATTTTCGACAAAAATGGGGGTTGTGTGGCCATTGATCTTCGACCAGAGGCTCATACACCTCACTACACATATGTTTCCTTGCCATAGATCACATTCTTGGATTTATGGTGGAGACCATTTCTTGGTCAAAAATCCGTAGGTGTTAGCCTTCAGTGTCATTGAAAATGGTCGTTCATGGCTATTTTCGACAAAAATTAGGGTTGTGTGGCCATTGATCGTCGACCAGAAGGCTCATACACCTCACCCCACATATGTTTCCTTGCCATAGATCACATTCTTGGATTTCTGGTGGAGACCATTTCTTGGTCAAAAATCCGTAGGTGTTAGCCTTCGGTATTATTGAAAATGGTCGTTCATGGCTATTTTCGACAAAAATGGGGGTTGTGTGGCCATTGATCATCGACCAGACGCTCATACACCTCACCCCACATATGTTTCCTTGCCATAGATCACATTCTTGGAGTTCTGGTGGAGACCATTTCTTGTTCTAAAATCCGTAGGTGTTAGCCTCTAGTATTATTGAAAATGGTCGCTCATGGCTATTTTCAAGGTCGCTCATAGGCTATTTTCATAAAAAATGGGGGTTGTGTGGCCATTTATCATCGACTAGAGGCTCATAAACCTCACCCCACATATGTTTCCTTGCCATAGATTACATTCTTGGATTTCTGGTGGAAACCATTTCTTGGTTAAAAAACTCGTACGTGTTAGCCTTCGGTATTATTGAAAATGGTCATTCATGGCTATTTTCGGCAAAATGGGGGTTGTGTGGCCATTGATCATCAACCAGAGGCTCGTACACCTCACCCCACATATGTTTCCCTACCATAGATCACATTCTTGGATTTCTGGTGGAGACCATTTCTTGGTTAAAAATCCGTACGTGTTAGCCTTTGGTATTTTTGAAAATGGTCATTCATGGCTATTTTCGACAAAAATGGGGGTTGTGTGGCCATTGATCATCGACTAGAGTCTCATACACCTCACCCCACATATGTTTCCTTGCCATAGATCACATTCTTGGATTTCTGGTGCAGACATTTCTTGGTCAAAAAATCCGTAGGTGTTAGCCTTCGGTATTATTGAAAATGGTCGTTCATGGCTATTTCGACAAAAATGGGGGTTGTGTGGCCATTGATCATCGACCAGACGCTCATACACCTCACCCCACATATGTTCTCCTTGCCATAGATCACATTCTTGGATTTCTGGTGGAGACCATTTCTTGGTCTAAAATCCGTAGGTGTTAGCCTCTAGTATTATTGAAAATTGTCGCTCATGGCTATTTTCTAGGTCGCTCATGGCTATTTTCATAAAAAATGGGGGTTATGTGGCCATTTATCATCGACTAGAGGCTCATAAACCTCACCCTACATTCTTGGATTTCTGGTGGAAACCATTTCTTGGTTAAAAACTCGTACGTGTTAGCCTTCGATATTATTGAAAATGGTCATTCATGGCTATTTTCGGCAAAATGGGGGTTGTGTGGCCATTGATCATCGACCAGAGGCTCATACACCTCACCCCACATATGTTTCCTTGCCATAGATCACATTCTTGGATTTCTGGTGGAGACCATTTCTTGGTCAAAAATCCGTAGGTGTTAGCCTTCGGTATTACTGAAAATGGTCGTTCATGGCTATTTTCGACAAAAATGGGGGTTGTGTGGCCATTGATCATCGACTAGAGGCTCATACACCTCACCCCACATATGTTTCCTTGCCATAGATCACATTCTTGGATTTCTGGTGGAGACCATTTCTTGGTCAAAATCCGTAGGTGTTAGCCTTCGGTATTATTGAAAATGGTCGTTCATGGCTATTTTCGACAAAAATGGGGGTGTGTGGCCATTGATCATCGACCAGATGCTCATACACCTCACCCCACATATGTTTCCTTGCCATAGATCACATTCTTGGATTTCTGGTGGAGACCATTTCTTGGTCTAAAATCCGTAGGTCTTAGCCTCTAGTATTATTGAAAATGGTCGCTCATGGCTATTTTCATAAAAAAATGGGGGTTGTGTGGCCATTTATCATCACCTAGAGGCTCATAAACCTCACCCCACATATGTTTCCTTGCCATAGATCACATTCTTGGATTTCTGGTGGAGACCATTTCTTGGTTAAAAACTCGTACGTGTTAGCCTTCGGTATTATTGAAAATGGTCGTTCATGGCTATTTTCGGCAAAATGGGGGTTGTGTGGCCATTGATCATCGACCAGAGGATCATACACCTCACCCCACATATGTTTCCTTGCCATAGATCACATTCTTGGATTCCTGGTGGAGACCATTTCTTGGTCAAAATCCATACGTGTTAGCCTTTGGTATTTTTGAAAATGGTCATTCATGGCTATTTTCGACAAAAATGGGGGTTGTGTGGCCATTGATCATCGACTAGAGGCTCATACACCTCACCCCACATATGTTTCCTTGCCATAGATCACATTCTTGGATTTCTGGTGGAGACCATTTCTTGGTCAAAAAATCCGTAGGTGTTAGCCTTCGGTATTATTGAAAATGGTCGTTCATGGCTATTTTCGACAAAAATGGGGGTTGTGTGGCCATTGATCATCGACCAGACGCTCATACACCTCACCCCACATTTGTTTCCTTGCCATAGATCACATTCTTGGATTTCTGGTGGAGACCATTTCTTGGTCTAAAATCCGTAGGTGTTAGCCTCTAGTATTATTGAAAATGGTCGCTCATGGCTATTTTCAAGGTCGCTCATGGCTATTTTCATAAAAAATGGGGGTTGTGTGGCCATTTATCATCGACTAGAGGCTCATAAACCTCACCCCACATATGTTTCCTTGCCATAGATTACATTCTTGGATTTCTGGTGGAAACCATTTCTTGGTTAAAAACGTGTACGTGTTAGCCTTCGGTATTATTGAAAATGGTCATTCATGGCTATTTTCGGCAAAATGGGGGTTGTGTGGCCATTGATCGTCGACCAGAGGCTCATACACCTCACCCCACATATGTTTCCTTGTCGTAGATCACATTCTTGATTTCTGGTGGAGACCATTTCTTGGTCAAAAAACCGTAGGTGTTAGCCTTCGATATTATTGAAAATGGTCGTTCATGGCTATTTTCGACAAAAATGGGGGTTGTGTGGCCATTGATCATCGACCAGAGGCTCATACACCTCACCCCACATATGTTTCCTTGCCATAGATCACATTCTTGGATTTCTGGTGGAGACCATTTCTTGGTCAAAAACTCGTACGTGTTAGCCTTTGGTATTATTGAAAATGGTCGTTCATGGCTATTTTCGGCAAAATGGGGGTTCTGTGGCCATTGATCATCGACGAGAGGCTCGTACACCTCACCCCACATATGTTTCCTTGCCATAGATCACATTCTTGGATTTCTGGTGGAGACCATTTCTTGGTCAAAAATCCGTAGGTGTTAGCCTTCGGTATTATTGAAAATGGTCGTTCATGGCTATTTTCGGCAAAATGGGGGTTCTGTGGCCATTGATCATCGACCAGAGGCTCGTACACCTCACCCCACATATGTTTCCTTGCCATAGATCACATTCTTGGATTTCTGGTGGAGACCATTTCTTGGTTAAAAACTCGTACGTGTTAGCCTTCGGTATTATTGAAAATGGTCGTTCATGGCTATTTTCGGCAAAATGGGGGTTGTGTGGCCATTGATCATCGACCAGAGGATCATACACCTCACCCCACATATGTTTCCTTGCCATAGATCACATTCTTGGATTCCTGGTGGAGACCATTTCTTGGTCAAAAATCCATACGTGTTAGCCTTTGGTATTTTGAAAATGGTCATTCATGGCTATTTTCGACAAAAATGGGGGTTGTGTGGCCATTGATCATCGCTAGAGGCTCATACACCTCACCCCACATATGTTTCCTTGCCATAGATCACATTCTTGGATTTCTGGTGGAGACCATTTCTTGGTCAAAAATCCGTAGGTGTTAGCCTTCGGTATTATTGAAAATGGTCGTTCATGGCTATTTTCGACAAAAATGGGGGTTGTGTGGCCATTGATCATCGACCAGACGCTCATACACCTCACCCCACATTTGTTTCCTTGCCATAGATCACATTCTTGGATTTCTGGTGGAGACCATTTCTTGGTCTAAAATCCGTAGGTGTTAGCCTCTAGTATTATTGAAAAATGGTCGCTCATGGCTATTTTCAAGGTCGCTCATGGCTATTTTCATAAAAAATGGGGGTTGTGTGGCCATTTATCATCGACTAGAGGCTCATAAACCTCACCCCACATATGTTTCCTTGCCATAGATTACATTCTTGGATTTCTGGTGGAAAACCATTTCTTGGTTAAAAAACGTGTACGTGTTAGCCTTCGGTATTATTGAAAATGGTCATTCATGGCTATTTTCGGCAAAATGGGGGTTGTGTGGCCATTGATCGTCGACCAGAGGCTCATACACCTCACCCCACATATGTTTCCTTGTCGTAGATCACATTCTTGGATTTCTGGTGGAGACCATTTCTTGGTCAAAAAACCGTAGGTGTTAGCCTTCGATATTATTGAAAATGGTCGTTCATGGCTATTTTCGACAAAAATGGGGGTTGTGTGGCCATTGATCATCGACCAGAGGCTCATACACCTCACCCCACATATGTTTCCTTGCCATAGATCACATTCTTGGATTTCTGGTGGAGACCATTTCTTGGTCAAAAAACTCGTACGTGTTAGCCTTTGGTATTATTGAAAATGGTCGTTCATGGCTATTTTCGGCAAAATGGGGGTTCTGTGGCCATTGATCATCGACGAGAGGCTCGTACACCTCACCCCACATATGTTTCCTTGCCATAGATCACATTCTTGGATTTCTGGTGGAGACCATTTCTTGGTCAAAAATCCGTAGGTGTTAGCCTTCGGTATTATTGAAAATGGTCGTTCATGGCTATTTTCGGCAAAATGGGGGTTCTGTGGCCATTGATCATCGACCAGAGGCTCGTACACCTCACCCCACATATGTTTCCTTGCCATAGATCACATTCTTGGATTTCTGGTGGAGACCATTTCTTGGTCAAAAATCCGTAGGTGTTAGCCTTCGGTATTATTGAAAATGGTCGTTCATGGCTATTTTCGACAAAAATGGGGGTTGTGTGGCCATTGATCATCGACCAGAGGCTCATACACCTCACCCCACATATGTTTCCTCGCCATAGATCACATTCTTGGATTCTGGTGGAGACCATTTCTTGGTCAAAAATCCGTAGGTCTTAGCCTCTAATATTATTGAAAATGGTCGCTCATGGCTATTTTCGGCAAAATGGGGGTTCTGTGGCCATTGATCGTCGACCAGAGGCTCATACACCTCACCCCACATATGTTTCCTTGTCGTAGATCACATTCTTGGATTTCTGGTGGAGACCATTTCTTGGTCAAAAATCCGTAGGTGTTAGCCTTCGATATTATTGAAAATGGTCGTTCATGGCTATTTTCGACAAAAATGGGGGTTGTGTGGCCATTGATCATCGACCAGAGGCTCATACACCTCACCCCACATATGTTTCCTTGCCATAGATCACATTCTTGGATTTCTGGTGGAGACCATTTCTTGGTCAAAAATCTGTAGGTGTTAGCCTTCGGTATTATTGAAAATGGTCGTTCATGGCTATTTTCGACAAAAATGGGGGTTGTGTGGCCATTGATCATCGACCAGACGCTCATACACCTCACCCCACATATGTTTCCTTGCCATAGATCACATTCTTGGATTTCTGGTGGAGACCATTTCTTGGTCTAAAATCCGTAGGTGTTAGCCTCTAGTATTATTGAAAATGGTCGCTCATGGCTATTTTCAAGGTCGCTCATGGCTATTTTCATAAAAAATGGGGGTTGTGTGGCCATTTTCATCGACTAGAGGTTCATAAACCTCACCCCACATATGTTTCCTTGCCATAGATCACATTCTTGGATTTCTGGTGGAGACCATTTCTTGGTCAAAAATCCGTACGTGTTAGCCTTTGGTATTTTTGAAAATGGTCGTTCATGGCTTGGTCGATGATCAATGGCCACACAACCCCCATTTTTTATGAAAATAGCCAAGAGCGACCATTTTCAATAATACTAGAGGCTAAGACCTACGGATTTTTGACCAAGAAATGGTCTCCACCAGAAATCCAAGAATGTGATCTATGGCAAGGAAACATATGTGGGGTGAGGTGTATGAGCCTCTCGTCGATGATCAATGGCCACACAACCCCCATTTTTGTCGAAAATAGCCATGAATGACCATTTACAATAATACCGAAGGCTAACACCTACGGATTTTTGACCAAGAAATGGTCTCCACCAGAAATCCAAGAATGTGATCTATGGCAAGGAAACATATGTGGGGTGAGGTGTATGAGCCTATGGTCGATGATCAATGGCCACACAACCCCCATTTTTGTCGAAAATAGCCATGAACGACCATTTTCAATAATATCGAAGGCTAACACCTACGGATTTTTGACCAAGAAATGGTCTCCACCAGAAATCCAAGAATGTGATCTACGACAAGGAAACATTTGTGGGGTGAGGTGTATGAGCCTCTGGTCGACGATCAATGGCCACACAACCCCCATTTTGCCGAAAATAGCCATGAATGACCATTTTCAATAATACCGAAGGCTAACACGTACGAGTTTTTAACCAAGAAATGGTTTCCACCAGAAATCCAAGAATGTAATCTATGGCAAGGAAACATATGTGGGGTGAGGTTTATGAGCCTCTAGTCGATGATAAATGGCCACACAACCCCCATTTTTATGAAAAATAGCCATGAGCGACCTTGAAAATAGCCATGAGCGACCATTTTCAATAATACTAGAGGCTAACACCTACGGATTTTAGACCAAGAAATGGTCTCCACCAGAAATCCAAGAATGTGATCTATGGCAAGGAAACATATGTGGGGTGAGGTGTATGAGCGTCTGGTCGATGATCAATGGCCACACAACCCCCATTTTTGTCGAAAATAGCCATGAACGACCATTTTCAATAATACCGAAGGCTAACACCTACGGATTTTTGACCAAGAAATGGTCTCCACCAGAAATCTAAGAATGTGATCTATGGCAAGGAAACATATGTGGGGTGAGATATATGAGCCTCTAGTCGATGATAAATGGCCACACAACCCCCATTTTTTTATGAAAATAGCCATGAGCGACCATTTTCAATAATATTAGAGGCTAAGACCTACGGATTTTGACCAAGAAATGGTCTCCACCAGAAATCCAAGAATGTGATCTATGGCAAGGAAACATATGTGGGGTGAGGTGTATGAGCCTCTGGTCGATGATCAATGGCCACACAACCCCCATTTTTGTCGAAAATAGCCATGAACGACCATTTTCAATAATATCGAAGGCTAACACCTACGGATTTTTGACCAAGAAATGGTCTCCACCAGAAATCCAAGAATGTGATCTATGGCAAGGAAACATATGTGGGGTGAGGTGTACGAGCCTCTGGTCGATGATTAATGGCCACACAACCCCCAATTTTTATGAAAATAGCCATGAGAGACCATTTTCAATAATACTAGAGGCTAAGACCTACGGATTTTTGACCAAGAAATGGTCTCCACCAGAAATCCAAGAATGTGATCTATGGCAAGGAAACATATGTGGGGTGAGGTGTATGAGCCTCTGGTCGATGATCAATGGCCACACAACCCCCATTTTTGTCGAAAATAGCCATGAATGACCATTTACAATAATACCGAAGGCTAACACCTACGGATTTTTGACCAAGAAATGGTCTCCACCAGAAATCCAAGAATGTGATCTATGGCAAGGAAACATATGTGGGGTGAGGTGTATGAGCCTCTAGTCGATGATCAATGGCCACACAACCCCCATTTTTGTCGAAAATAGCCATGAATGACCATTTTCAAAAATACCAAAGGCTAACACGTACGGATTTTTGACCAAGAAATGGTCTCCACCAGAAATTCAAGAATGTGATCTATGGCAAGGAAACATATGTGGGGTCAGGTGTATGAGCCTCTGGTCGATGATCAATTGCCACACATCCCCCATTTTGTCGAAAATAGCCATGAACGACCATTTTCAATAATACCGAAGGCTAACACCTACGGATTTTTGACCAAGAAATGGTCTCCACCAGAAATCCAAGAATGTGATCTACGACAAGGAAACATATGTGGGGTGAGGTGTATGAGCCTCTGGTCGACGATCAATGGCCACACAACCCCCATTTTGCCGAAAATAGCCATGAATGACCATTTTCAATAATACCGAAGGCTAACACGTACGAGTTTTTAACCAAGAAATGGTTTCCACCAGAAATCCAAGAATGTAATCTATGGCAAGGAAACATATGTGGGGTGAGGTCTATGAGCCTCTAGTCGATGATAAATGGCCACACAACCCCCATTTTTTATGAAAATAGCCATGAGCGACCTTGAAAATAGCCATGATCGACCATTTTCAATAATACTAGAGGCTAACACCTACGGATTTTAGACCAAGAAATGGTCTCCACCAGAAATCCTAGAATGTGATCTATTGCAAGGAAACATATGGGGGGTGAGGTGGACGAGCCACTGGTCGATGATCAATGGCCACACAACCCCCATTTTTGTCGAAAATAGCCATGAACGATCATTTACAATAATACCGAAGGCTAACACCTACGGATTTTTGACCAAGAAATGGTCTCCACCAGAAATCCAAGAATGTGATCTATGGCAAGGAAACATATGTGGGGTGAGGTTTATGAGCCTCTAGTCGATGATAAATGGCCACACAACCCCCATTTTTTATGAAAATAGCCATGAGCGACCTTGAAAATAGCCATGAGCGACCATTTTCAATAATACTAGAGGCTAACACCTACGGATTTTAGACCAAGAAATGGTCTCCACCAGAAATCCAAGAATGTGATCTATGGCAAGGAAACATATGTGGGGTGAGGTGTATGAGCGTCTGGTCGATGATCAATGGCCACACAACCCCCATTTTTGTCGAAAATAGCCATGAACGACCATTTTCAATAATACCGAAGGCTAACACCTACGGATTTTTGACCAAGAAATGGTCTCCACCAGAAATCCAAGAATGTGATCTATGGCAAGGAAACATATGTGGGGTGAGGTGTATGAGTCTCTGGTCGATGATCATTGGCCACACAACCCCCATTTTTTCGAAAATAGCCATGAACGACCATTTTCAATAATATCGAAGGCTAACACCTACGGATTTTTGACCAAGAAATGGTCTCCACCAGAAATCCAAGAATGTGATCTACGACAAGGAAACATATGTGGGGTGAGGTGTATGAGCCTCTGGTCGACGATCAATGGCCACACAACCCCCATTTTGCCGAAAATAGCCATGAATGACCATTTTCAATAATATCGAAGGCTAGCACCTACGGATTTTTGACCAAGAAATGGTCTCCACCAGAAATCCAAGAATGTGATCTACGACAAGGAAACATATGTGGGGTGAGGTGTATGAGCCTCTGGTCGACGATCAATGGCCACACAACCCCCATTTTGCCGAAAATAGCCATGAATGACCATTTTCAATAATACCGAAGGCTAACACGTACGAGTTTTCAACCAAGAAATGGTTTCCACCAGAAATCCAAGAATGTAATCTATGGCAAGGAAACATATGTGGGGTGAGGTGTATGAGCCTCTAGTCGATGATAAATGGCCACACAACCCCCATTTTTTATGAAAATAGCCATGAGCGACCTTGAAAATAGCCATGAGCGACCATTTTCAATAATACTAGAGGCTAACACCTACGGATTTTGGACCAAGAAAAGGTCTCCACCAGAAATCCAAGAATGTGATCTATGGCATGGAAACATATGTGGGGTGAGGTGTATGAGCGTCTGGTCGATGATCAATGGCCACACAACCCCCATTTTTGTCGAAAATAGCCATGAACGACCATTTTCAATAATACCGAAGGCTAACACCTACGGATTTTTGACCAAGAAATGGTCTCCACCAGAAATCCAAGAATGTGATCTATGGCAAGGAAACATATGTGGGGTGAGGTGTATGAGCCTCTAGTCGATGATCAATGGCCACACAACCCCCATTTTTGTCGAAAATAGCCATGAATGACCATTTTCAAAAATACCAAAGGCTAACACGTACGGATTTTTGACCAAGAAATGGTCTCCACCAGAAATCCAAGAATGTGATCTATGGCAAGGAAACATATGTGGGGTGAGGTGTACGAGCCTCTGGTCGATGATCAATGGCCACACAACCCCCATTTTTGTCGAAAATAGCCATGAATGACCATTTTCAATAATACAGAAGGCTAACACGTACGAGTTTTTAACCAAGAAATGGTTTCCACCACAAATCCAAGAATGTAATCTATGGCAAGGAAACATATGTGGGGTGAGGTGTATGAGCCTCTGGTCGATGATCAATGGCCACACAGCCCCCATTTTTTATGAAAATAGCCATGAGCGACCATTTTCAATAATACTAGAGGCTAAGACCTACGGATTTTTAACCAAGAAATGGTCTCCACCAGAAATCCAAGAATGTGATCTACGACAAGGAAACATATGTGGGGTGAGGTGTATGAGCGTCTGGTCGACGATCAATGGCCACACAACCCCCATTTTTGTCGAAAATAGCCATGAACGACCATTTTCAATAATACCAAAGGCTAACACCTACGGATTTTTGACCAAGAAATGGTCGGGGTGAGGTTTACGAGCCTCTGGTCGATGATCAATGGCCACACAACCCCCATTTTTTATGAAAATAGCCATGAGCGACCTTGAAAATTGCCATGAGCGACCATTTTCAATAATACTAGAGGCTAACACCTACGGATTTTAGACCAAGAAATGGTTTCCACCAGAAATCCAAGAATGTGATCTATGGCAAGGAAACATATGTGGGGTGAGGTGTATGAGCCTCTGGTCGACGATCAATGGCCACACAACCCCCATTTTGCCGAAAATAGCCATGAATGACCATTTTCAATAATACCGAAGGCTAACACCTACGGATTTTTGACCAAGAAATGGTCTCCACCAGAAATCCAAGAATGTGATCTATGGCAAGGAAACATATGTGGGGTGAGGTGTATTAGCCTCTGGTCGACGATCAATGGCCACACAACCCTAATTTTTGTCGAAAATAGCCATGAACGACCATTTTCAATGACACTGAAGGCTAACACCTACGGATTTTTGACCAAGAAATGGTCTCCACCATAAATCCAAGAATGTGATCTATGGCAAGGAAACATATGTGTAGTGAGGTGTATGAGCCTCTGGTCGAAGATCAATGGCCACACAACCCCCATTTTTGTCGAAAATAGCCATGAATGACCATTTTCAAAAATACCAAAGGCTAACACATTCGGATTTTTGCCCAAGAAATGGTCTCCACCAGAAATCCAAGAATGTGATCTATGGCAAGGAAACATATGTGGGGTGAGGTGTATGAGCCTCTGGTCGATGATCAATTGCCACACAACCCCCATTTTGTCGAAAATAGCCATGAACGACCATTTTCAATAATACCGAAGGCTAACACCTACGGATTTTTGACCAAGAAATGGTCTCCACCATAAATCCAAGAATGTGATCTATGGCAAGGAAACATATGTGTAGTGAGGTGTATGAGCGTCTGGTCGATGATCAATGGCCACACAACCCCCATTTTTGTCGAAAATAGCCATGAACGACCATTTTCAATAATACCGAAGGCTAACACCTACGGATTTTTGACCAAGAAATGGTCTCCACCAGAAATCCAATAATGTGATCTATGGCAAGAAAACATATGTGGGGTGAGGTGTATGAGCCTCTGGTCGATGATCAATGGCCACACAACCCCCATTTTTGTCAAAAATAGCCATGAACGACTATTTTCAATAATATCAAAGGCTAACACCTATGGATTTTTAACCAAGAAATGGTCTCCACCAGAAATCCAAGAATGTGATCTACGACAAGGAAACATATGTGGGGTGAGGTGTATGAGCCTCTGGTCGATGATCAATGGTCACACAACCTCCATTTTCAATCATACCGAAGGGTAACACGTACGAATTTTTGACCAAGAAATGGTCTCCACCAGAAATCCAAGAATGCGATCTATGGCAAGGAAACATATGTGGGGTGAGGTGTATGAGCGTCTGGTCGATGATCAATGGCCACACAACCCCCATTTTTGTCGAAAATAGCCATGAACGACCATTTTCAATAATACCGAAGGCTAACACCTACGGATTTTTGACCAAGAAATGGTCTCCACCAGAAATCCAAGAATGTGATCTACGACAAGGAAACATATGTGGGGTGAGGTGTATGAGCCTCTGGTCGACGATCAATGGCCACACAACCCCCATTTTGCCGAAAATAGCCATGAACGACCATTTTCAATAATACCGAAGGCTAACACCTACGGATTTTTGACCAAGAAATGGTCTCCACCAGAAATCCAAGAATGTGATCTATGGCAAGGAAACATATGTGGGGTGAGGTGTATGAGCCTCTAGTCGATGATCAATGGCCACACAACCCCCATTTTTGTCGAAAATAGCCATGAATGACCATTTTCAAAAATACCAAAGGCTAACACGTACAGATTTTTGACAAAGAAATGGTCTCCACCAGAAATCAAAGAATGTGATCTATGGCAAGGAAACATATGTGGGGTGAGGTGTATGAGCGTCTGGTCGATGATCAATGGCCACACAACCCCCATTTTTGTCGAAAATAGCCATGAACGACCATTTTCAATAATATCGAAGGCTAACACCTACGAATTTTTGACCAAGAAATGGTCTCCACCAGAAATCCAAGAATGTGATCTACGACAAGGAAACATATGTGGGGTGAGGTGTATGAGCCTCTGGTCGACGATCAATGGCCACACAACCCCCATTTTGCCGAAAATAGCCATGAATGACCATTTTCAATAATACCGAAGGCTAACACGTACGAGTTTTTAACCAAGAAATGGTTTCCACCAGAAATCCAAGAATGTGATCTATGGAAAGGAAACATATGTGGGGTGAGGTGTATGAGCCTCTGGTCGATGATCAATGGCCACACAACCCTAATTTTTGTCGAAAATAGCCATGAACGACCATTTTCAATAATACTAGAGGCTAACACCTACGGATTTTAGACCAAGAAATGGTCTCCACCAGAAATCCAAGAATGTGATCTATGGCAAGGAAACATATGTGGGGTGAGGTGTATGAGCGTCTGGTCGATGATCAATGGCCACACAACCCCCATTTTTGTCGAAAATAGCCATGAACGACCATTTTCAATAATACCGAAGGCTAACACCTACGAATTTTTGACCAAGAAATGGTCTCTACCAGAAATCCAAGTATGTGATCTATGGCAAGGAAACATATGTGGGGTGAGGTGTATGAGCCTCTGGTCGATGATCAATGGCCACACAACCCCCATTTTTGTCGAAAATAGCCATGATCGACCATTTTCAATAATATCGAAGGCTAACACCTACGGATTTTTGACCAAGAAATGGTCTCCACCAGAAATCCAAGAATGTGATCTACGACAAGGAAACATATGTGGGGTGAGGTGTATGAGCCTCTGGTCGACGATCAATGGCCACACAACCCCCAGTTAGCCTTCGATATTATTGAAAATGGTCGTTCATGGCTATTTTCGACAAAAATGGGGGTTGTGTGGCCATTGATCATCGACTAGAGGCTGATACACCTCACCCCACATATGTTTCCTTGCCATAGATCACATTCTTGGATTTCTGGTGGAGACCATTTCTTGGTCAAAAATCCATACGTGTTAGCCTTCGGTATTATTGAAAATGGTCGTTCATGGCTATTTTCGGCAAAATGGGGGTTCTGTGGCCATTGATCATCGACCAGACGCTCATACACCTCACCCCACATATGTTTCCTTGCCATAGATCACATTCTTGGATTTCTGGTGGAGACCATTTCTTGGTCTAAAATCCGAAGGTGTTAGCCTCTAGTATTATTGAAAATGGTCGCTCATGGCTATTTTGAAGGAAGCTCATGGCTATTTTCATAAAAATTTGGGGTTGTGTGGCCATTTATCATCGACCAGAGGCTCATAAACCTCACCCCACATATGTTTCCTTGCCATAGATTACATTCTTGGATTTCTGGTGGAAACCATTTCTTGGTTAAAAACTCGTACGTGTTAGCCATCGATATTATTGAAAATAGTCGTTCATGGCTATTTTCGACAAAAATGGGGGTTGTGTGGCCATTGATCATCGACCAGACGCTCATACACCTCACCCCACATATGTTTCCTTGCCATAGATCACATTCTTGGATTTATGGTGGAGACCATTTCTTGGTCAAAAATCCGTAGGTGTTAGCCTTCGGTATTATTGAAAATGGTCGTTCATGGCTATTTTCGACAAAAATGGGGGTTGTGTGGCCATTGATCGTCGACCAGACGCTCATACACCTCACCCACATATGTTTCCTTGCCATAGATTACATTCTTGGATTTATGGTGGAGACCATTTCTTGGTCAAAAATCCGTAGGTGTTAGCCTTCGGTATTATTGAAAATGGTCGTTCATGGCTATTTTCGGCAAAATGGGGGTTCTGTGGCAATTGATCATCGACCAGAGGCTCGTACACCTCACCCCACATATGTTTCCTTGCCATAGATCACATTCTTGGATTTCTGGTGGAGACCATTTCTTGGGCAAAAATCCGAATGTGTTAGCCTTTGGTATTTTTGAAAATGGTCATTCATGGCTATTTTCGACAAAAATGGGGGTTGTGTGGCCATTGATCTTCGACCAGAGGCTCATACACCACACTACACATATGTTTCCTTGCCATAGATCACATTCTTGGATTTATGGTGGAGACCATTTCTTGGTCAAAAATCCGTAGGTGTTAGCCTTCAGTGTCATTGAAAATGGTCGTTCATGGCTATTTTCGACAAAAATTAGGGTTGTGTGGCCATTGATCGTCGACCAGAGGCTCATACACCTCACCCCACATATGTTTCCTTGTCATAGATCACATTCTTGGATTTCTGGTGGAGACCATTTCTTGGTCAAAAATCCGTAGGTGTTAGCCTTCGGTATTATTGAAAATGGTCATTCATGGCTATTTTCGGCAAAATGGGGGTTGTGTGGCCATTGATCGTCGACCAGAGGCTCATACACCTCACCCCACATATGTTTCCTTGCCATAGATCACATTCTTGGATTTCTGGTGGAAACCATTTCTTGGTCTAAAATCCGTAGGTGTTAGCCTCTAGTATTATTGAAAATGGTCGCTCATGGCTATTTTCAAGGTCGCTCATGGCTATTTTCATAAAAAATGGGGGTTGTGTGGCCATTGATCATCGACCAGAGGCTCGTAAACCTCACCCCGACCATTTCTTGGTCAAAAATCCGTAGGTGTTAGCCTTTGGTATTATTGAAAATGGTCGTTCATGGCTATTTTCGACAAAAATGGGGGTTGTGTGGCCATTGATCGTCGACCAGACGCTCATACACCTCACCCCACATATGTTTCCTTGTCGTAGATCACATTCTTGGATTTCTGGTGGAGACCATTTCTTGGTTAAAAATCCATAGGTCTTAGCCTCTAGTATTATTGAAAATGGTCGCTCATGGCTATTTTCATAAAAAATGGGGGCTGTGTGGCCATTGATCATCGACCAGAGGCTCATACACCTCACCCCACATATGTTTCCTTGCCATAGATTACATTCTTGGATTTCTGGTGGAAACCATTTCTTGGTTAAAAACTCGTACGTGTTAGCCTTCGGTATTATTGAAAATGGTCATTCATGGCTATTTTCGACAAAAATGGGGGTTGTGTGGCCATTGATCATCGACCAGAGGCTCGTACACCTCACCCCACATATGTTTCCTTGCCATAGATCACATTCTTGGATTTCTGGTGGAGACCATTTCTTGGTCAAAAATCCGTACGTGTTAGCCTTTGGTATTTTTGAAAATGGTCATTCATGGCTATTTTCGACAAAAATGGGGGTTGTGTGGCCATTGATCATCGACTAGAGGCTCGTACACCTCACCCCACATATGTTTCCTTGCCATAGATCACATTCTTGGATTTCTGGTGGAGACCATTTCTTGGTCAAAAATCTGTAGGTGTTAGCCTTCGGTATTATTGAAAATGGTCGTTCATGGCTATTTTCGACAAAAAATGGGGGTTGTGTGGCCATTGATCATCGACCAGACGCTCATACACCTCACCCCACATATGTTTCCTTGCCATAGATCACATTCTTGGATTTCTGGTGGACACCTTTTCTTGGTCCAAAATCCGTAGGTGTTAGCCTCTAGTATTATTGAAAATGGTCGCTCATGGCTATTTTCAAGGTCGCTCATGGCTATTTTCATAAAAAATGGGGGTTGTGTGGCCATTTATCATCGACTAGAGGCTCATACACCTCACCCCACATATGTTTCCTTGCCATAGATTACATTTTTGGATTTCTGGTGGAAACCATTTCTTGGTTAAAAACTCGTACGTGTTAGCCTTCGGTATTATTGAAAATGGTCATTCATGGCTATTTTTGGCAAAATGGGGGTTGTGTGGCCATTGATCGTCGACCAGAGGCTCATACACCTCACCCCACATATGTTTCCTTGTCGTAGATCACATTCTTGGATTTCTGGTGGAGACCATTTCTTGGTCAAAAATCCGTAGGTGTTAGCCTTCGATATTATTGAAAATGGTCATTCATGGCTATTTTCGGCAAAATGGGGGTTGTGTGGCCATTGATCGTCGACCAGAGGCTCATACACCTCACCCCACATATGTTTCCTTGTCGTAGATCACATTCTTGGATTTCTGGTGGAGACCATTTCTTGGTCAAAAATCCGTAGGTGTTAGCCTTCGATATTATTGAAAATGGTCGTTCATGGCTATTTTCGACAAAAATGGGAGTTGTGTGGCCAATGATCATCGACCAGAGGCTCATACACCTCACCCCACATATGTTTCCTTGCCATAGATCACATTCTTGGATTTCTGGTGGAGACCATTTCTTGGTCAAAAATCCGTAGGTGTTAGCCTTCGGTATTATTGAAAATGGTCGTTCATGGCTATTTTCGACCAAAATGGTGGTTGTGTGGCCATTGATCATCGACCAGACGCTCAGACACCTCACCCCACATATGTTTCCTTGCCATAGATCACATTCTTGGATTTCTGGTGGAGACCATTTCTTGGTCTAAAATCCGTAGGTGTTAGCCTCTAGTATTATTGAAAATGGTCGCTCATGGCTATTTTCAAGGTCGCTCATGGCTATTTTCATAAAAAATGGGGGTTGTGTGGCCATTTATCATCGACTAGAGGCTCATAAACCTCACCCCACATATGTTTCCTTGCCATAGATCACATTCTTGGATTTCTGGTGGAGACCATTTCTTGGTCAAAAATCCGTAGGTGTTAGCCTTCGGTATTATTGTAAATGATCGTTCATGGCTATTTTCGACAAAAATGGGGGTTGTGTGGCCATTGATCATCGACCAGAGGCTCGTCCACCTCACCCCCCATATGTTTCCTTGCAATAGATCACATTCTAGGATTTTTGGTGGAGACCATTTCTTGGTCTAAAATCCGTAGGTGTTAGCCTCTAGTATTATTGAAAATGGTCGCTCATGGCTATTTTCAAGGTCGCTCATGGCTATTTTCATAAAAAATGGGGGTTGTGTGGCCATTTATCATCGACTAGAGGCTCATAGACCTCACCCCACATATGTTTCCTTGCCATAGATTACATTCTTGGTTTCTGGTGGAAACCATTTCTTGGTTAAAAACTCGTACGTGTTAGCCTTCGGTATTATTGAAAATGGTCATTCATGGCTATTTTCGGCAAAATGGGGGTTGTGTGGCCATTGATCGTCGACCAGAGGCTCATACACCTCACCCCACATATGTTTCCTTGTCGTAGATCACATTCTTGGATTTCTGGTGGAGACCATTTCTTGGTCAAAAATCTGTAGGTGTTAGCCTTCGGTATTATTGAAAATGGTCGTTCATGGCTATTTTCGACAAAATGGGGGTTGTGTGGCAATTGATCATCGACCAGAGGCTCATACACCTCACCCCACATATGTTTCCTTGCCATAGATCACATTCTTGGATTTCTGGTGGAGACCATTTCTTGGTCAAAAATCCGTACGTGTTAGCCTTTGGTATTTTTGAAAATGGTCATTCATGGCTATTTTCGACAAAAATGGGGGTTGTGTGGCCATTGATCATCGACTAGAGGCTCATACACCTCACCCCACATATGTTTCCTTGCCATAGATCACATTCTTGGATTTCTGGTGGAGACCATTTCTTGGTCAAAAATCCGTAGGTGTTAGCCTTCGGTATTATTGTAAATGGTCATTCATGGCTATTTTCGACAAAAATGGGGGTTGTGTGGCCATTGATCATCGACCAGAGGCTCATACACCTCACCCCACATATGTTTCCTTGCCATAGATCACATTCTTGGATTTTTGGTGGAGACCATTTCTTGGTCAAAAATCCGTAGGTCTTAGCCTCTAGTATTATTGAAAATGGTCTCTCATGGCTATTTTCATAAAAATTAGGGGTTGTGTGGCCATTGATCATCGACCAGAGGCTCGTACACCTCAACCCACATATGTTTCCTTGCCATAGATCACATTCTTGGATTTCTGGTGGAGACCATTTCTTGGTCAAAAATCCGTAGGTGTTAGCCTTCGATATTATTGAAAATGGTCGTTCATGGCTATTTTCGACAAAAATGGGGGTTGTGTGGCCATTGATCATCGACCAGAGGCTCATACACCTCACCCCACATATGTTTCCTTGCCATAGATCACATTCTTGGATTTCTGGTGGAGACCATTTCTTGGTCAAAAATCTGTAGGTCTTAGCCTCTAATATTATTGAAAATGGTCGCTCATGGCTATTTTCATAAAAAAATGGGGGTTGTGTGGCCATTTATCATCGACTAGAGGCTCATAAATCTCACCCCACATATGTTTCCTTGCCATAGATCACATTCTTGGATTTCTGGTGGAGACCATTTCTTGGTCAAAAATCCGTAGGTGTTAGCCTTCGGTATTATTGAAAATGGTCGTTCATGGCTATTTTCAACAAAAATGGGGGTTGTGTGGCCATTGATCATCGACCAGACGCTCATAAACCTCACCCCACATATGTTTCCTTGCCATAGATCACATTCTTGGATTTCTGGTGGAGACCATTTCTTGGTCTAAAATCCGTAGGTGTTAGCCTCTAGTATTATTGAAAATGGTCGCTCATGGCTATTTTCAAGGTCGCTCATGGGTATTTTCATAAAAATGGGGGTTGTGTGGCCATTTATCATCGACTAGAGGCTCATAAACCTCACCCCACATATGTTTCCTTGCCATAGATTACATTCTTGGATTTCTGGTGGAAACCATTTCTTGGTTAAAAACTCGTACGTGTTAGCCTTCGGTATTATTGAAAATGGTCATTCATGGCTATTTTCGGCAAAATGGGGGTTGTGTGGCCATTGATCGTCGACCAGAGGCTCATACACCTCACCCCACATATGTTTCCTTGTCGTAGATCACATTCTTGGATTTCTGGTGGAGACCATTTCTTGGTCAAAAATCCGTAGGTGTTAGCCTTCGATATTATTGAAAATGGTCGTTCATGGCTATTTTCGACAAAAATGGTGGTTGTCTGGCCATTGATCATCGACCATAGGCTCATACACCTCACCCCACATATGTTTCCTTGCCATAGATCACATTCTTGGATTTCTGGTGGAGACCATTTCTTGGTCAAAAATCCGTAGGTGTTAGCCTTCGGTATTATTGTAAATGGTCATTCATGGCTATTTTCGACAAAAATGGGGGTTGTGTGGCCATTGATCATCGACGAGAGGCTCATACACCTCACCCCACATATGTTTCCTTGCCATAGATCACATTCTTGGATTTCTGGTGGAGACCATTTCTTGGTCAAAAATCCGTAGGTCTTTGCCTCTAGTATTATTGAAAATGGTCGCTCATGGCTATTTTCATAAAAAAATGGAGGTTGTGTGGCCATTGATCATCGACCAAGCCATGAACGACCATTTTCAAAAATACCAAAGGCTAACACGTACGGATTTTTGACCAAGAAATGGTCTCCACCAGAAATCCAAGAATGTGATCTATGGCAAGGAAACATATGTGGGGTGAGGTTTACGAACCTCTAGTCGATGAAAATTGTCACACAACCCCCATTTTTTATGAAAATAGCCATGAGCGACCTTGAAAATAGCCATGAGCGACCATTTTCAATAATACTAGAGGCTAACACCTACGGATTTTAGACCAAGAAATGGTCTCCACCAGAAATCCAAGAATGTGATCTATGTCAAGGAAACATATGTGGGGTGAGGTGTATGAGCGTCTGGTCGATGATCAATGGCCACACAACCCCCATTTTTGTCGAAAATCGCCATGAACGACCATTTTCAATAATACCGAAGGCTAACACCTACAGATTTTTGACCAAGAAATGGTCTCCACCAGAAATCCAAGAATGTGATCTATGGCAAGGAAACATATGTGGGGTGAGGTGTATGAGCCTCTGGTCGATGATCAATGGCCACACAACCCCCATTTTTGTCGAAAATAGCCATGAACGACCATTTTCAATAATATCGAAGGCTAACACCTACGGATTTTTGACCAAGAAATGGTCTCCACCAGAAATCCAAGAATGTGATCTACGACAAGGAAACATATGTGGGGTGAGGTGTATGAGCCTCTGGTCGACGATCAATGGCCACAGAACCCCCATTTTGCCGAAAATAGCCATGAGCGACCATTTTCAATAATATTAGAGGCTAAGACCTACGGATTTTTGACCAAGAAATGGTCTCCACCAGAAATCCAAGAATGTGATCTATGGCGAGGAAACATATGTGGGGTGAGGTGTATGAGCCTCTGGTCGATGATCAATGGCCACACAACCCCCATTTTTGTCGAAAATAGCCATGAACGACCATTTTCAATAATACCGAAGGCTAACACCTACGGATTTTTGACCAAGAAATGGTCTCCACCAGAAATCCAAGAATGTGATCTATGGCAAGGAAACATATGTGGGGTGAGGTGTACGAGCCTCTGGTCGATGATCAATGGCCACAGAACCCCCATTTTGCCGAAAATAGCCATGAACGACAATTTTCAATAATACCGAAGGCTAACACCTACGGATTTTTGACCAAGAAATGGTCTCCACCAGAAATCCAAGAATGTGATCTATGGCAAGGAAACATATGTGGGGTGAGGTGTACGAGCCTCTGGTCGAAGATCAATGGCCACAGAACCCCCATTTTGCCGAAAATAGCCATGAACGACCATTTTCAATAATACCGAAGGCTAACACGTACGAGTTTTTGACCAAGAAATGGTCTCCACCAGAAATCCAAGAATGTGATCTATGGCAAGGAAACATATGTGGGGTGAGGTGTATGAGCCTCTGGTCGATGATCAATGGCCACACAACCCCCATTTTTGTCGAAAATAGCCATGAACGACCATTTTCAATAATATCGAAGGCTAACACCTACGGTTTTTTGACCAAGAAATGGTCTCCACCAGAAATCCAAGAATGTGATCTACGACAAGGAAACATATGTGGGGTGAGGTGTATGAGCCTCTGGTCGACGATCAATGGCCACACAACCCCCATTTTGCCGAAAATAGCCATGAATGACCATTTTCAATAATACCGAAGGCTAACACGTACGCGTTTTTAACCAAGAAATGGTTTCCACCAGAAATCCAAGAATGTAATCTATGGCAAGGAAACATATGTGGGGTGAGGTTTATGAGCCTCTAGTCGATGATAAATGGCCACACAACCCCCATTTTTTATGAAAATAGCCATGAGCGACCTTGAAAATAGCCATGAGCGACCATTTTCAATAATACTAGAGGCTAACACCTACGGATTTTAGACCAAGAAATGGTCTCCACCAGAAATCCAAGAATGTGATCTATGGCAAGGAAACAAATGTGGGGTGAGGTGTATGAGCGTCTGGTCGATGATCAATGGCCACACAACCCCCATTTTTGTCGAAAATAGCCATGAACGACCATTTTCAATAATACCGAAGGCTAACACCTACGGATTTTTGACCAAGAAATGGTCTCCACCAGAAATCCAAGAATGTGATCTATGGCAAGGAAACATATGTGGGGTGAGGTGTATGAGCCTCTGGTCGATGATCAATGGCCACACAACCCCCATTTTTGTCGAAAATAGCCATGAACGACCATTTTCAATAATATCGAAGGCTAACACCTACGGATTTTTGACCAAGAAATGGTCTCCACCAGAAATCCAAGAATGTGATCTACGACAAGGAAACATATGTGGGGTGAGGTGTATGAGCCTCTGGTCGACGATCAATGGCCACAGAACCCCCATTTTGCCGAAAATAGCCATGAGCGACCATTTTCAATAATATTAGAGGCTAAGACCTACGGATTTTTGACCAAGAAATGGTCTCCACCAGAAATCCAAGAATGTGATCTATGGCGAGGAAACATATGTGGGGTGAGGTGTATGAGCCTCTGGTCGATGATCAATGGCCACACAACCCCCATTTTTGTCGAAAATAGCCATGAACGACCATTTTCAATAATACCGAAGGCTAACACCTACGGATTTTTGACCAAGAAATGGTCTCCACCAGAAATCCAAGAATGTGATCTATGGCAAGGAAACATATGTGGGGTGAGGTGTACGAGCCTCTGGTCGAAGATCAATGGCCACAGAACCCCCATTTTGCCGAAAATAGCCATGAACGACCATTTTCAATAATACCGAAGGCTAACACGTACGAGTTTTTGACCAAGAAATGGTCTCCACCAGAAATCCAAGAATGTGATCTATGGCAAGGAAACATATGTGGGGTGAGGTGTATGAGCCTCTGGTCGATGATCAATGGCCACACAACCCCCATTTTTGTCGAAAATAGCCATGAACGACCATTTTCAATAATATCGAAGGCTAACACCTACGGTTTTTTGACCAAGAAATGGTCTCCACCAGAAATCCAAGAATGTGATCTACGACAAGGAAACATATGTGGGGTGAGGTGTATGAGCCTCTGGTCGACGATCAATGGCCACACAACCCCCATTTTGCCGAAAATAGCCATGAATGACCATTTTCAATAATACCGAAGGCTAACACGTACGCGTTTTTAACCAAGAAATGGTTTCCACCAGAAATCCAAGAATGTAATCTATGGCAAGGAAACATATGTGGGGTGAGGTTTATGAGCCTCTAGTCGATGATAAATGGCCACACAACCCCCATTTTTTATGAAAATAGCCATGAGCGACCTTGAAAATAGCCATGAGCGACCATTTTCAATAATACTAGAGGCTAACACCTACGGATTTTAGACCAAGAAATGGTCTCCACCAGAAATCCAAGAATGTGATCTATGGCAAGGAAACAAATGTGGGGTGAGGTGTATGAGCGTCTGGTCGATGATCAATGGCCACACAACCCCCATTTTTGTCGAAAATAGCCATGAACGACCATTTTCAATAATACCGAAGGCTAACACCTACGGATTTTTGACCAAGAAATGGTCTCCACCAGAAATCCAAGAATGTGATCTATGGCAAGGAAACATATGTGGGGTGAGGTGTATGAGCCTCTGGTCGATGATCAATGGCCACACAACCCCCATTTTTGTCGAAAATAGCCATGAACGACCATTTTCAATAATATCGAAGGCTAACACCTACGGATTTTTGACCAAGAAATGGTCTCCACCAGAAATCCAAGAATGTGATCTACGACAAGGAAACATATGTGGGGTGAGGTGTATGAGCCTCTGGTCGACGATCAATGGCCACAGAACCCCCATTTTGCCGAAAATAGCCATGAGCGACCATTTTCAATAATATTAGAGGCTAAGACCTACGGATTTTTGACCAAGAAATGGTCTCCACCAGAAATCCAAGAATGTGATCTATGGCGAGGAAACATATGTGGGGTGAGGTGTATGAGCCTCTGGTCGATGATCAATGGCCACACAACCCCCATTTTTGTCGAAAATAGCCATGAACGACCATTTTCAATAATACCGAAGGCTAACACCTACGGATTTTTGACCAAGAAATGGTCTCCACCAGAAATCCAAGAATGTGATCTATGGCAAGGAAACATATGTGGGGTGAGGTGTACGAGCCTCTGGTCGATGATCAATGGCCACAGAACCCCCATTTTGCCGAAAATAGCCATGAACGACAATTTTCAATAATACCGAAGGCTAACACCTACGGATTTTTGACCAAGAAATGGTCTCCACCAGAAATCCAAGAATGTGATCTATGGCAAGGAAACATATGTGGGGTGAGGTGTACGAGCCTCTGGTCGAAGATCAATGGCCACAGAACCCCCATTTTGCCGAAAATAGCCATGAACGACCATTTTCAATAATACCGAAGGCTAACACGTACGAGTTTTTGACCAAGAAATGGTCTCCACCAGAAATCCAAGAATGTGATCTATGGCAAGGAAACATATGTGGGGTGAGGTGTATGAGCCTCTGGTCGATGATCAATGGCCACACAACCCCCATTTTTGTCGAAAATAGCCATGAACGACCATTTTCAATAATATCGAAGGCTAACACCTACGGTTTTTTGACCAAGAAATGGTCTCCACCAGAAATCCAAGAATGTGATCTACGACAAGGAAACATATGTGGGGTGAGGTGTATGAGCCTCTGGTCGACGATCAATGGCCACACAACCCCCATTTTGCCGAAAATAGCCATGAATGACCATTTTCAATAATACCGAAGGCTAACACGTACGCGTTTTTAACCAAGAAATGGTTTCCACCAGAAATCCAAGAATGTAATCTATGGCAAGGAAACATATGTGGGGTGAGGTTTATGAGCCTCTAGTCGATGATAAATGGCCACACAACCCCCATTTTTTATGAAAATAGCCATGACCGACCTTGAAAATAGCCATGAGCGACCATTTTCAATAATACTAGAGGCTAACACCTGCGGATTTTAGACCAAGAAATGGTCTCCACCAGAAATCCAAGAATGTGATCTATGGCAAGGAAACAAATGTGGGGTGAGGTGTATGAGCGTCTGGTCGATGATCAATGGCCACACAACCCCCATTTTTGTCGAAAATAGCCATGAACGACCATTTTCAATAATACCGAAGGCTAACACCTACGGATTTTTGACCAAGAAATGGTCTCCACCAGAAATCCAAGAATGTGATCTATGGCAAGGAAACATATGTGGGGTGAGGTGTATGAGCCTCTAGTCAATGATCAATGGCCACACAACCCCCATTTTTGTCGAAAATAGCCATGAATGACCATTTTCAAAAATACCAAAGGCTAACACGTATGGATTTTTGACCAAGAAATGGTCTCCACCAGGAATCCAAGAATGTGATCCATGGCAAGGAAACATATGTGGGGTGAGGTGTATGATCCTCTTGTCGATGATCAATGGCCACACAACCCCCATTTTGCCGAAAATAGCCATGAACGACCATTTTCAATAATACCGAAGGCTAACACGTACGAGTTTTTAACCAAGAAATGGTCTCCACCAGAAATCCAAGAATGTGATCTATGGCAAGGAAACATATGTGGGGTGAGGTTTATGAGCCTCTAGGTGATGATAAATGGCCACACAACCCCCATTTTTTATGAAAATAGCCATGAGCGACCATTTTCAATAATACTAGAGGCTAAGACCTACGGATTTTAGACCAAGAAATGGTCTCCACCAGAAATCCAAGAATGTGATCTATGGCAAGGAAACATATGTGGGGTGAGGTGTATGAGCATCTGGTCGATGATCAATGGCCACACACCCCCATTTTTGTCGAAAATAGCCATGAACGACCATTTTCAATAATACCGAAGGCTAACACCTACGGATTTTTGACCAAGAAATGGTCTCCACCAGAAATCCAAGAATGTGATCTATGGCAAGGAAACATATGTGGGGTGAGGTGTATGAGCCTCTAGTCGATGATCAATGGCCACACAACCCCCATTTTTGTCGAAAATAGCCATGAACGACCATTTTCAATAATACCGAAGGCTAACACCTACGGATTTTCGACCAAGAAATGGTCTCCACCAGAAATCCAAGAATGTGATCTATGGCAAGGAAACATATGTGGGGTGAGGTGTATGAGCCTCTGGTCGATGATCAATGGCCACACAACCCCCATTTTGCCGAAAATAGCCATGAATGACCATTTTCAATAATACCGAAGGCTAACACGTACGAGTTTTTAACCAAGAAATGGTTTCCACCAGAAATCCAAGAATGTAATCTATGGCAAGGAAACATATGTGGGGTGAGGTTTATGAGCCTCTAGTCGATGATAAATGGCCACACAACCCCCATTTTTTATGAAAATAGCCATGAGCGACCTTGAAAATAGCCATGAGCGACCATTTTCAATAATACTAGAGGCTAACACCAACGGATTTTAGACCAAGAAATGGTCTCCTCCAGAAATCCAAGAATGTGATCTATGGCAAGGAAACATATGTGGGGTGAGGTGTATGAGCGTCTGGTCGATGATCAATGGCCACACAACCCCCATTTTTGTCGAAAATAGCCATGAACGACCATTTTCAATAATTCCGAAGGCTAACACCTACAGATTTTTGACCAAGAAATGTCTGCACTAGAAATCCAAGAATGTGATCTATGGCAAGGAAACTTATGTGGGGGGGTATGAGCCTCTAGTCGATGATCAATGGCCACACAACCCCCATTTTTGTCGAAAATAGCCATGAATGACCATTTTCAAAAATACCAAAGGCTAACACCTACGGATTTTTAACCAAGAAATGGTCTCCACCAGAAATCCAAGAATGTGATCTATGGCAAGGAAACATATGTGGGGTGAGGTGTACGAGCCTCTGGTTGATGATCAATGGCCACCCAACCCCCATTTTGCCGAAAATAGCCATGAATGACCATTTTCAATAATACCGAAGGCTAACACGTACGAGTTTTTAACCAAGAAATGGTTTCCACCAGAAATCCAAGAATGTAATCTATGGCAAGGAAACATATGTGGGGTGAGGTTTATGAGCCTCTAGTCGATGATAAATGGCCACACAACACCCATTTTTTATGAAAATAGCCATGAGCGACCTTGAAAATAGCCATGAGCGACCATTTTCAATAATACTAGAGGCTAACACCTACGGATTTTAGAACAAGAAATGGTCTCCACCAGAAATCCAAGAATGTGATCCATGGCAAGGAAACATATGTGGGGTGAGGTGTATGAGCGTCTGGTCGATGATCAATGGCCACACAACCCCCATTTTTGTCGAAAATAGCCATGAACGATCATTTTCAATAATACCGAAGGCTAACACCTACGGATTTTTGACCAAGAAATGGTCTCCACCAGAAATCCAAGAATGTGATCTATGGCAAGGAAACATATGTGGGGTGAGGTGTATGAGCCTCTGGTCGACGATCAATGGCCACACAACCCTAATTTTTGTCGAAAATAGCCATGAACGACCATTTTCAATGACACTGAAGGCTAACACCTACGGATTTTTGACCCAGAAATGGTCTCCACCATAAATCCAAGAATGTGATCTATGGCAAGG
>NW_023367298.1:0-37477 GCF_902167145.1 Zea mays
AGCGACGCGAGCGCAGAGTGACACGGTCAAGTAGGGACCAGGACGCCGCGGCATGGACGCGAGCTGAGGGACCTGGACGCAGAGGAAGTTCCGCGCCGCATAGGAGCAGGCGCGCGCACGGAGCAAAGAAGCTGGGCGCGGCCAGGCGATGGAGGGACTCAGCGGGCAGAGGAAGGACGCCGAGCAGAGAGAAAGAGGAGCAGAGCTGGCTGGAGTCGGGCGCAGCGCTGGAGCAGGGAGATCGACCGGGCGCGCATAGCTTCGGGCAAACCCAGGGCGCGACTGGATATTACTGCCGGCGAGCAGAAAGATTAGAGGGAGGAGAACGTCGCAGAGGAAGCGAAGTGCCATGGCAGGGGCTTCAATCCGGCGCGGCCATGGCAGAGGGCAAGCACCGGCAGCTGGAGAAGCCGAGGGCCATGGAAGCAGGGAGCTCGACCGGCGAGCTGAGCTTATGCGCATGGTGCATTTATGTACACAGAGGCGAACACTAAAACTTATCAAGAACTTGATCTGCATGGCTGATGACGTGTTGTGATAGAATGCAGAGAGAATTCCCGAGCTGGCACGTGTACTGGAATCTAGGATATTACGATGGCTTGAGATAAGAACAAGGGAGCAAGAGACGTGAGAAGGAGATTTACGTGACCTGCTGTGTGGTGGCTGAAGATAATGTCGATAGAAGACAAGGCTTGAAGCGTGACATGGGTTGAAGTAATAAAGGGATTTCCCCCATTTTCGTTAATGGAGACTTAAAAGTAAGTGGATAATAGGACTAAGGTTTAAAAGAGATACAAATAAATTGGCCCAAAACAATATCAGGCATAAAAGAAAAATTAGATAGGATTTGATTTGGTGAGTACTCCTAAAATCAGATAATTTTCGTGACTGTTTCGGACAACACGGAAACGAACTAGATATCAGATACATTATTCTGAGACCATACTAGTTTAGTCGAAATCGGATAAAAATTTACCCGATGCCTAAACATAGTTGATTTGATTCGAAACTTAATAATTCATCCGTAGTCTGAATTATTACGACACGAGCCACGAAAATCTAATTTGAGACCGAGGCGAGAAATAACATACCGAATCAAATGGATTTCAGCTTCGGTATTTTAATCTGCGTGATTCGACTAATATTAGCCAGAACCATATCGGCTAATGCACACATGATTTCGTCGCTAAAACAGTGTGCGGATGGATAAGTTGGATCCAAACCCCACGCACAATTTCGCGCGAGCTGAATTATTTTACCCCGAACAATTTAGTCGTCAAGTTCAACTGAATTTGTCCGAGATAAAATCATCCGAGTGAGTCGGGCTTCCGAATTCGTATTCGCGCGAACGATGAATTTTAAATAATCACCGGACGCACCGATTTTCGGAACAAATATGTTCCGAACATCACGAAAATTTTAGGAAGAGCCCGGATAGATAGAAATAAAAACGATGTCGCGCTCGCGACAGACGACACCGATGCGATATAAAAATCGCGATAGACGAAGATGTTTAGAATTTAAAAATCCATTTTATCCACTGATTACGTGCTTAAATCCGTACTCGTTGTCGAGCGGAATATAAACACCTGGGGTGTTACAATCCTCCCCCCTTAAAAGAATCTCGTCCCGAGATTCGGATCGAAAGACTTCTAAGGGTAGAGAAGTATGTAACCCATGTTCGTATCAGCGATAATCATAAGACAGTCTTGGGCGAAGGCGAGTGCCTCAGAATGCGGTTTCTCTAGCGGACATAACATGTATCGCCTTAGGCAAATTTAGAAATGTCCACCAATAGAGACGATATCTGCCAGAGGAACACATAAGGTTCCATGTGTGCAGTTTGCTTTTTCTGATGACACTGTACTATCTGAGTCTGTTGAGTGAGCAGCAAATAGGCGATTTTACCCCAACAGAATCAGATGCACCATCTTGGGTAAAACATACAAAATGAAGTTTACCAACAAGCGTCACAGTGAGTTCGTAGCGCATGAGACGGATGTGGACGTCGAATACTGTCGTGGTTAACATGTGGTTAACCGAGAATTCAAGTCTATGAAAGATGGTATAGATTCGAGAAAAATCATCCGCGAATGGATCTGTAGATGCTGCCTTCGCAACCAATCCATTTTATCGAGCACTAGGCATGGATCGACTTGATCACACATGCTGGAAAAGCACACGTGAGGCGTTCGAGGCATGACTAGGGCGATGATTAGGTGGTTACTGGCCGACTTAATCTCATTTCTTATAAGTGCTTTCTTCAGGGTGGGTTAAACCAGAGTGAGTTTAGACAACTCGACAATCGATCTCTAAACTCAACCTTTGTTCATTGGGCAGTTACAAGTTAGTAAAAACCAACTTGTTAAACTTACATTGAGCAGGTCCTCTCAGTACCATCGGTAAGCCAAGGGTTGAGAGTTCACCCTGTTAACAAGAGATTATGTATTTGGGTAAAAATCCATTTGGTCAGATTGTTCATCCATTCCCTCATGCAAGATGAACTGACTTGGTGAGGGAATACATGGATTAAATAAGAGAGCGAATGAACAAACTCCTGCATCTCAGCAGCAGGAAAAGTCAATCTCCAATTTGAGAGCTAATTAGCTGTTTTCCAACACTAAAAAGCTCCAAGACTTCACCTTTACAAGAAAGGATGTAAAGGGAACTTGTATGAGTAGTCACTACCAAGATCAAAAGAAATAAGACCACACATGAAAGTGGTATGCCCTTTTGATCCCATAGAGATGATAGATGTTGCTTGGTCACTTGACAAACAACATAGAAATCGTTTCAAGGAAGATATCCACGGAAGATAACACACCAGTGTAATCCTATAACGGATCATGACTAGAGACTTCGATATCGGCATGCGCCAAGCAGCAGAACCTTGCGTGTACATTCACAAGGGGCTCTCAGTTTCGCCGCGGTACCATAAGTCCTTAACCATGACACCATTACAAAACTGGCACCAATAATGAATCTCACGTGGTAAGAATAATTTGTGCAGAGATAACATATCGATATAGTCTCATAATGGATTATGACTACTAACTGTGATACTAGCGTGTACCGAGCAGCACAACCTTGTGTGTATACCCACAGGAGGCCCTCGGTTTTGGCAGTGGCATCATCAATTTTAGTCATAACGCCAATACTAGACATAACCAATAAGAAATCTCACACAACACAAATAGGACTGGTCAAGGATGACAATATACAAAAGAGACTCCACCTGTAGGAATGGTTACAAGTAGAGAGCCAAATAGATCATGGCCCGATGAAATGAACACGATATGGCCAAAACCTAACTTGATGAAGGAGTATGATGGGAGACTGTTGCTTTAGTCCAAAAATATTTCTACGCCCATTATAGAGATCATGAGGACAAGGATTAGTATCTATTAGATACGGACGGGAAAACAATCATAAGATTAAGTGGGTATGCCTTGGATAGATATGGGGAAACCAAAGGCATCAATTTCAAGAAAATACTCAGACAGGTCTGTTCTGGGTTAGGTTGATGAAAGTGACAAGATAATCCGCAAGGAGAGGCCAAATACAATAGAGACCTCAACCTGCATCAACTGAACAAGGGAATGGTTCTAGAAGGAGACATGACTTGAGATTCTTGTTTTAAGCTTGGGTACATTTTATGTTCAACACAGAAATTATCTAAGCATTTATTTGTATGGGCTTTGTCATGGAGTGATAATGGACAATTCAAATTTGGGTCTAAGTTCACCAAGAAGAACATGGCCTAATTTTGGGTTTGGGCAAAACAAGTCACTAACCTTCTATCGACACATCAAGCACAAGGGCAAACGCATTTGCACTAATGGTCAAATTATGAAAAGCTAAAAGCAATCTAAACCTGTATCCCTAGGACACCACATCATTACAATCACCAAGTTTGGAATAAAGGTGAGAGAAGCATTTTGGGTGTATAGGTAACAAACATAATGCAACAATCAAGATGCATGCTCGTCTTATTCGTCCTCACTGATTTTGCCAACATACTGCGGCAATAGCGTTCTATATCGGTGGCATACTTACGACTCTCTCGGTATTTTACTAGTCGTCAACTACACATACGTTTTCAGGGTTAGTGTACCTGCAGAAAATTCCATCACAGCCCAATTCCCAATGATGCAGTTCACACATGATAGTTTATCACAATTTATACTCCATATATTGCTATATGGAGGCCAGCTCATCATTAAGCGCCGAAGCCACGCATAGGCGCCGTTGCCACACTTTAACCATAGGGCAACTCATTATGGTCACTCACCTTCTTACCTGAGCGTAGGTGCGTCGTTGCAAGTACATTACATTTCTCAGTATTCCCATGTCTGTATACCCATACACCACGCATGGGGTACTGAATTCCCGGAAAAGTAAATACTCCACATCACAGCCTTCATATATATATGTGGAATATGTATATAATCAAGCGCTTTTTACACTCTTCCCTAGACCGACGGTTGTTCGGTCATGCTCTCACATCTCACCTTACCCTTGAGCGTCGATCCATTCAAAACTGAATGGCCTCAAAAATAACAATACACATGTATGCAATACCCACCCGGTTGTGGGTTATGGTTTTCAACTAGCCACCTGATAGTCCTTACTTTATGGCTTAATAGAGAATGTCGCTAGCATTATAGTTTTTCAAAACTGTTTTTCAAGCCAAACAATGTGTTTAGTTGAAAATAGGTTTTCTAAAACCAAAACTTTTGTTTTGAAAATACGTATGTGACTGTATATACTTAATCCAGCTCCGATACCAGCTGTGGCCAGAACCTCCAAGTTATCGGGCCCACATGCACCTGTCCTTGTCTCAAAGACCTCAGACGGCCATGCATGTGCACCAGATAACTTAACAGGATCCGTCCGATTGCCCCAAGGACACCGGATAACCACTTACAACCAGAACCGCGGGATTAAGTAACACAAATCACACACACCCAATATTTTTGCAGCGGAAATCTTATTACCAAATTTTACAAGTTACAAAAAATTTATATTATTTTATCGGAGTGATTACAAAAGTATAAGTTTGAAATATATGCTAGCTCAAATGGACCATCCTCAGTAAGAAGATAAAGACGGGTTATACTTATATAAGAAGGCCGAGCCCACCGGCACTTAACACCATCAAAAGCAGCACAAAGATAGAACCTGAAAAACAACAGAGAATAAAACCCCTGAGTATGGAATTACTCAGCAAGACATACCCGACTAAAGAAAAGACTCTCAAGGGTATGCTGGATTTGGGAATCAAGGAGAGGCTTTAGCAAGAATCACTTAGATACTTTTGCAGAAATAGCTTACTAAAGTGAGTCCTTACTTCCAATATTTTACGCCAAATTAAATATTAATAGACTTTTGTTTGCATATGGTCTACTTTCAACCATATCATCAATACAACATCATTTTTATTCATGAGATTCACATCCTGACTTAGGTTGCAGGTCAGTGATCAAGTCTCCACTCTCCGGGGATATAACGGCGATCCGAAGCGATTTACTCAGCTGAGGATCTCTAACCACACGACATATGTAGCACTTAACCCTTGCATATGTCAACCGTTCCCACAGATCCTCCACAACGTGAACCGGTCCGCAGCTACCCGGGAGCAACAGTACTCCTCCATCCAGCCTCTAGCCAGGAGGGCACACGCTACTCCCACCATCTCCCACGCCCCAGTGCGCGGTTGTCTTTTCACGTATGGAATAGCCGGGTTCAAGCTTACCCTGTCCCATTTCCAGGGCATGTGGCTAGTTAAGATAGTCCTTGATCTATCAGGCCTACATACGCATCCAATCCTTAATTGACCCGGACGGAACATCAATCTGTTCCTAGCCCAAGTCTCGAGTTAAGTACTTCCACCCTTAGGATTGTTTTGTGTTCCTAAGGATGAAAAGAGCATTATAGGGAACTTTACAGTAAGATCCCACCATGCTCCCAATAAAAATATCCGTGCAGGTAGAGATCATCCTTCCTCAGGATCAACCTGAGCTAGGCATAAGTGCAAAGGACAAACTCTATCTGCCTATAAGCAGGGCTAAGCATTTTTTTTAAATCATATTTGATACTTCACCAGAAGTATCTATAAAAGGAATGGATTTCAAGGTAGGCAATTGCATCGAAGGGTTTCCAAGCAACTTCTATAAACCTAATGCACATTTCACTAGACTTAAAGTGTGCAAAAATAATTTAAAAACACAAGAAGGGGTTGCATGCACCGGGGCTTGCCTGGAAGAAACACTAGGTTAGTGTTGTTAGACGATGTCCACTTGACGATCATCCTTGTTCTGATACTTGTTTCGTCTATCCATCTTCCGGATTGTCCATCAACATCATCCTGCGGATTAAGCCCGCGCTTGGGGTCGACTTGGTCGTCTTCCGCATCGCGTGATTAATTAACGTACCTGAATGAAATGCATTATGCACATGAATGCATATCGACAAGAATATCACACACCTAAATAGTGCTACGCGATAGCGGAACACCTAGCGGCGAGGCGTTTGTACAAGTTCATACGGAAATACTAGTTATCGATATCGACTACGCGTAATAATTACGCTTCTTTAAATTAACGAACCTAACGCAAACATCATGAAACAACAAATAATACATATTTAATATAATTAGCCTAATTTTGGCTACACGATAGTGAATCGAATATCTAGTGACGAGGCACAAATAACATTTAAAAGCAATTACCAGATACCGGGATATTACTAAGTACAACGTTCGCGCTATTTTAACTTAACCGAATCTGACTTGAACAAGAAGCGCTAATACAAAACACAAATCCTATATATATTCCTAAGCTAGAGAATTAACAAACCGGCTCACTAATGCTTAAATTGACTCAGATGTCGTGGAAACGACAACGAGTCTCAGTTCAGGTGATTCATCGAACACCTGGCGTGCAAGTGAACTAGATGGGCCAAACGTGCTTAGCGCAAACGGTGATGCCTCGTAGGGAATGAACCTACACGCAAACACACAAAGGAAACAAACTAGCGCTAAGTAACACAGATCGCTACCGCGCATCTGTGCTATAAATAAGAGAATCATCGTGATAATATATTTAATCGAACCATTCATCAATTCTAATAGCAATAAAAACGGCACAGCTCATTGGGACCATATTTGACTCAACACCTGATAACAACAACGATTTCTAATTCAGACATTTTCTCGAACACCTAACAAGTCTACATACCAGACGAGATTAAATATCGAAATACAATA
This sequence comes from Zea mays, assembly GCF_902167145.1. Taxonomy (NCBI): domain Eukaryota; kingdom Viridiplantae; phylum Streptophyta; class Magnoliopsida; order Poales; family Poaceae; genus Zea; species Zea mays. The sequence goes on from NW_023367298.1 coordinate 7,268, forward strand.
TCCTATCCCGTAGAGAAATAACCTAACATCAAACATATACAATGAAATACAGATAATTACTACAGCACATCACAAGTATCTGATTCTAACGTCGCGGGTAATATTCATCCAATATATCATCGAATTAATTGATTAGTAGGAGTAGCGAGCTAGAGTACTATTACCAATTCGATGAGAAATTCGTGGAAGTAGCAACAACACTTGGCTCAGGCCCTTCATCGAACACTTGTCGAGCAGAGGTTGACGAGATCGCGGATGAGAAACGACGACGAATTCCGGGTTCCAGCCATTCGTCGAGCACCGGGGGCGGTCGATGGCGAACACGCCGAAACAGAGAAGTTTATCCGAGCAGCTGCAAACAACCGTGCCGGGGACATGTCGAACACGAATGACACGGATGTGCCAAGCGTAGCAAACGACACAAAAGCACGCGACATCGAGTGGACAGAACAGGGCGAGATTGATGACACACACCCATGGTGAGGCGGGGTCGGCGAATACCGGCGCCGGACAGCGCCCAGCGCACGACGAATCGAGCGCGGCGAGCAGCAAAGAAAATCTGCGCGCAATGACGATCTTGGCTAGGGGAAAAGCTCCGCTGCGCAGGGATCCGAGCTCGACACAGGGAGTTTCACGGCTCGCAGCGACTATGACCGAGCGCAGGGGAAAGAAGACCCAGGCGCTCGGAACCAGACAGCGACGCGAGCGCAGAGTGACACGGTCAAGTAGGGACCAGGACGCCGCGGCATGGACGCGAGCTGAGGGACCTGGACGCAGAGGAAGTTCCCGCGCCGCATAGGAGCAGGCGCGCGCACGGAGCAAAGAAGCTGGGCGCGGCCAGGCGATGGAGGGACTCAGCGGGCAGAGGAAGGACGCCGAGCAGAGAGAAAGAGGAGCAGAGCTGGCTGGAGTCGGGCGCAGCGCTGGAGCAGGGAGATCGACCGGGCGCGCATAGCTTCGGGCAAACCCAGGGCGCGACTGGATATTACTGCCGGCGAGCAGAAAGATTAGAGGGAGGAGAACGTCGCAGAGGAAGCGAAAGTGCCATGGCAGGGGCTTCAATCCGGCGCGGCCATGGCAGAGGGCAAGCACCGGCAGCTGGAGAAGCCGAGGGCCATGGAAGCAGGGAGCTCGACCGGCGAGCTGAGCTTATGGCGCATGGTGCATTTATGTACACAGGAGGCGCAACACTAAAACTTATCAAGAACTTGATCTGCATGGCTGATGACGTGTTGTGATAGAATGCAGAGAGAATTCCCGAGCTGGCACGTGTACTGGAATCTAGGATATTACGATGGCTTGAGATAAGAACAAGGGAGCAAGAGACGTGAGAAGGAGATTTACGTGACCTGCTGTGTGGTGGCTGAAGATAATGTCGATGGAAGACAAGGCTTGAAGCGTGACATGGGTTGAAGTAATAAAGGGATTTCCCCCATTTTCGTAATGGAGACTTAAAAGTAAGTGGATAATAGGACTAAGGTTTAAAGAGATACAAATAAATTGGCCCAAAACAATATCAGGCATAAAAGAAAAATTAGATAGGATTTGATTTGGTGAATACTCCTAAAATCAGATAATTTTCGTGACTGTTTCGGGCAACACGGAAACGAACTAGATATCGGATACATTATTTCTGAGACCATACTAGTTTTAGTCGAAATCGGATAAAAATTTACCCGATGCCTAAACATAGTTGATTTGATTCGAAACTTAATAATTCATCTGTAGTCTGAATTATTACGACACGAGCCACGAAAATCTAATTTGAGACCGAGGCGAGAAATAACATACCGAATCAAATGGATTTCAGCTTCGGTATTTTAATCTGCGTGATTCGACTAATATTAGCCAGAACCATATCGGCTAATGCACACATGATTTCGTCGCTAAAACAGTGTGCGGATGGATAAGTTGGATCCAAACCCCACGCACAATTTCGCGCGAGCTGAATTATTTTACCCCCGAACAATTTAGTCGTCAAGTTCAACTGAATTTGTCCGAGATAAAATCATCCGAGTGAGTCGGGCTTCCGAATTCGTATTCGCGCGAACGATGAATTTTAAATAATCACCGGACGCACCGATTTTCGGAACAAATATGTTCCGAACATCACGAAAATTTTAGGAAGAGCCCGGATAGATAGAAATAAAAACGATGTCGCGCTCGCAACAGACGACACCGATGCGATATAAAAATCGCGATAGACGAAGATGTTTAGAATTTAAAAATCCATTTTATCCACTGATTACGTGCTTAAATCCGTACTCGTTGTCGAGCGGAATATAAACACCTGGGGTGTTACAGGCTCTGTATTCCATTCTTGTGTCATTGATGCGATATGGTGTATGATGTGATTGCTATGAGAAATGATATGATGATATGATGCAAAATGATAATGATGTCGAAGACACATACTCACACTCCCACTCTGGAACACACAATCTCTGCATTCCCTTAGGAACGACTGGAATCTCTTTGTCGTTTATTTTTCGGCTTCACCGTTATTTTTCGGTGTAAGTTCTGCATCCCCTTAGGAACGTCTTTTGAACTTCTTTCGCCTTCTATTTCGGCGGTATAAGTTCTGCATCCCCTATAGGAACGTCTTTTGAACTTCTTTCGCCTTATATTTCGGCAATATTTGGCTCTGCATTCCCTTTGGAACGACTTTTTGAGCAGAAAACTTACACTGCGCTCCCCTTAGGAAGGACTTTTTTGTAGCTTCGGCAAAACTTACGCTGTGCTCCCTTAGGAACGACTTTTTGCAGTTTCGGCAATTTTAGCTCTGCATTCCCTTAGGAACGACTTTTGAGCTTCGGCAATTTTGAGCTTCGTAAGTCTGTGAAGAAGCTATATTTCATTCTGATAGAAGCGAAATTATTACAAGGAATTAAAACTAGATTTACATTGCTTGTTCCTTATTGAAAAAACAAAATGACATAGAACATAAAAAGTATTTCAGAGGTAGGATATCGCTCAATAAATGTGCTTTGATTCTAGCACAGTACTGTTGACTGTGCGAGCTTCGGATTCCTCCCTGAATTCACGTTGCTGTTGGGAGTGATGGCGCCCTTCTGGCTGCTGGCTTTGGGAATAGGTAGGTTGCAGTGGTGGTGGCGGTGGGAGCTATGGCCAGGAAGCCTATGAATGGCTAGCCGAAGCAACAAAAGCTGCAGGATGATTGCCCACATATTCTGGTATGTAGGGAGAATGGCACGAAGCACTGTGCAAGACCTGCTTCGGCTGATTCTGCCGAGCTTCGGCTTCTGTGATCTCCTTTTGCTTCAGAATGGTGATTTGGCACATTCTTGTAGTATGGCCCTTGCCCCTCACCACAGAATAAGCAATAGATCTTCCTGGGTTGGATCCCCATATCTTCCTCTGAAGCCTCTAGCGCCTCTGCCCCTTGAGCTAGTGGCCTGAAAGAGCTTTGCTATTGCCCCAAAGATTGTGAGGTGTACTGTGGCCTCTGAAGCTGTCTTCCTTTGTCGTCATTCTGACTGGAGCTATGGACTGACCTGACATGCCTTGGTGGATTCTTCCTTTGAAGCCCCTGGTCATCTCCGAGATTCTATAAGCTTCTTCCCTTCTTTGGCAGAAGTCGTTGTCAGCCGGATGTACTCATCCATCTTCTGAAGCAGCTTCTCCAGTGTTTGTGGGGGCTTCCTGGCGAAGTATTGGGTCATAGGTCCTGGCCGGAGACCATTAATCATGGCCTCAATGACAATTTCATTGGGCACTGTGGGCGCTTGTGCCCTCAGTCGCAAGAACCTTCGGACATACGCCTGAAGGTATTCCTCATGGTCTTGCGTGCATTGGGAACAGGGCCTGAGCTGTGACTGGCTTCGTCTGAAAGCCTTGGAAACTGGTCACCAGCATGTCCTTAAGCTTTTGCACGACGTGATTGTCCCTGCCGAAGGGAAGAATACCATGTCTGGGCCACGTTCCAGACTGCCATGACAAAGGACTTAGCCATGACAGCTGCATTGCCTCCGTATGAGGATATTGTTGCCTCATAGCTCATCAGAAATTGTTTTGGGTCCGAGTGTCCATCTTACATGGGTAGTTGGGGTAGCTTTAGGATTGTGGCCATGGGATAGCCTGCAATTCTGCTGCTAAGGGAAAAGCATCATCAAAAGTAAAGGTATCATGATTAAAATCATCATACCATCCATCTTCGTTGAATAAGCCCTCTTGACGAAGCTCCCTGTGTTGGGGTCTTCGGTCTTGGTCATCTTGAGCAAGATGACGCACTTCTTCAGTAGCTTCGTCGATCTTCCTTTGAAGATCGGCCCAGCCGAGCCATCTTCTCCTTCTTCCTTTGCACTTGTTGATGGATGATTTCCATGTTCTTGATATCTTGGTCCAACTCCCTCCTAGAATGTTGGACTGGTGGCCTTTCTCTTTTGGCTTCGAGCCTCTCGGAGAGAGAGAGTCTCCTGGTTGTGTCCAGTGGCTGCAGTGCAGCAGCCCCTAGCGCTGTTATCTTCTTCGGCAGCATGACGAAGGTCAGTGCTTTGCCGAAGGTTTTGGAAGTGAGTACATTGAAGGTGGGCGCCAATGTTGGGACTTGTTCTCAAATGCTATGAATTAAGAACAAGGCAACACAAAAATAGATTAATGGTTAATGCCCTTTGTCCTTCGAAGCATTATTTCCCTTAGGATATAATGATCTTCGGACGAAGGTTATGAAGGACTTACCTTCATAATCACAGCATATATCAATGAAAGACGAAGCATATGTGTCGGTACCCTGAAACAGGGGTACCCCTTACTACAGTAAGAAGGCACAGTGCCCGCGCGGCTATTTCTAGTCGCGCGGTGAACAATACCCGACCCCACCACGTGGATGGCTCCAGGGTCACCACGTGGCCAGGGAAGACAATATCCTCCAAGGTATCAACGCTGGGTCCGGACCCCCATGGGAAAGTGTCGGACCCCTGCATATCCGGACCGGACCTCTGGGCAGGGTCTAGGACCTCCGCGGGTACAGACCGGACCCCCGGGTCGGGTCCCGGACCTCTCTGTGTAGGGTCCGGGCCACCCTCAGTAGGGTCCCGGGATTCTAGGACAAAGAATACCCAGGCCTTAATCAAGGCCAGGCGGGGGTCCGGAGCCGACACGTGTCCGGACCATACCATGTACACTTCTGCTCCCCGCTCAGGCGGAGACCCGATGCTGCCACATGGCCTACTGCCCATGACGTAAGCCAGCGGGCGGAGCCTGACGTAAGGCCCTCTGGGCCACGTGGCACTGCATTTATTGCGGATAAGGCGCGCCGCGTGTCCATTCCACTGGCAGGTGATGTGTCACCTTGGCATTTAATGAGCCCTGCCACTCCACTGGCAGGCGATGTGCCGCCTCAGCATTTAATGTGCCCTGTCCACTCCGCTGATAGGCGGTGACCAGGCCATCCTACAGGCGGTGTGCCTGCCCATTCCGTTGGCAGGCAGTACGCCCGTGCTGCGGCATACACCATGCTCATCATCACTCGGACGTTACCGAGGAAGCAGCGCAGGATATCAATACCGTATGCACTATGGACATTAGGGCGCTCAGAGATCTTCTGGGCGACACTGGCATTGGATACTTCTATATTATTCCCTATGTTATGTCCCTGGGCCCGCATGTCGGGGCTCAGCACCCTTGTACGTGCCCCCTTTCAGCTATATAAAGGGGAGGCACGCAACGTTACGACTCAAGCTGACCTAGGCGGACACACTTAGACCCAGCTCAGGCTCACAAGTTCATACAAGCTCTATACATCACACAGTGGAGTAGGGTGTTATGCTCCGGCGGCCCGAACCACTCTAAATCCTTGTGTGTTCTTGTGTTCTTTCCATTTTCCAACTAACAAGCAAAACGCTTAGGCCCCTCCTCATCTTAGGATTTAGGGCAGGTGCATTCCGCCACCCGGCCGGAGAATTCCCTCTCCGACATTTGGCGCGCCAGGTAGGGGTCTTGGCATTAGGTTTTTGCATGTTCTTTTGCTCAACACCATGGTCCACATCGTCGAGCACCATGATTTCTTGCCCGAGGACTTTGTGGTGGAAGAAGCAGCTGTCTCTTCCACACCACGGGCCACCAACCTCCCGGCGCCTAGTGCGACCACTGTTGTGCACTCTGCGCGGCAGTACACTCCCGCGCAAACGTCCAGGGCATCTAGGGCTGCGCCTGGGGAGCTGTCAGCGGACAGAGAGTTGTTGCGCCACCCTCCTAGCTCCACGGCTTCCCCGGGGGCCATGAAGCAGTGGCGCGACGACGTCGATCGCCTGCTCGGCATGGCGCACTCTGGATCAACCAGGCCAAGGCCTCGGTCATCCCGGCACCAACACGAGGCATCGGCATCGGTGCGCTCTCCCTCGGTGAGGGCCACAACGACTGAGGACCTGCGGGCGGAGCTCAACCACCGGCAAGCGGGCGAGGACGCCCCAGTCTCTATGGAGAAGTCTAATGACCTGCGGACAGAACTCAACCGCAGGCGTGCGGGCGAGGATGCCCGCGTCTCTCTAGAGAGGGCACGTGAGCGCCGACAAAATGTCGAGGGCCGCAACCTCGACTACGACTTCGCTGTGGTTGCACCGCAGACCCCAACGGGCGCCCGGATTCAGACGGGTGTCCCATTGATCGGCGTGGGCTGCGCCACGCTGGCAGATCACCTCCGCACGGTGACCTGGCCATCCAAGTTCCCGGCCACACCTGCCGGAGAAGTACGACGGTACGACAAATCCGCCGCAATTCTTGCAGGTTTACGTCACCGCCATTACGGCAGTCGGTGGAAACACCACCGTAATGGCGACATACTTCCATGTTGCCTTGTCTGGGCCGGCCCGGACTTGGCTCATGAACCTTTCCCCAGGATCGATCTACTCCTGGGAAGAGCTCTGTGCACGGTTCACGGCAAACTTCGCCAGTGCTTACCAACAGCATGGCATGGAGGCCCACCTCCACACAGTGAGGCAGGAGCCCAGGGAAACTCTCCGAGCCTTCATCTCCCGCTTCACCAAGGTACGGGGCACCATACCTCGTATATCAGATGTTTCCATCATCACTGCTTTCTGCCAGGGGGTACGTGATGAAAAGATGTTTGGACAAGTTAGCCACGCACGACGTGGAAACTGTCTCCACTCTCTTCACTCTGGCCGACAAGTGCGCCAGAGCTGCCGAGGGCCCGTGCATGGCACTCGGCACCACAAACCGGAGTCACCTAGACGGGAGGCTCCGGGGCCATCGCCCAGGATGGCAAAAAAGAAGAAGAAGAACTGTGGCCATGAGAAAGCCGCAGTCTACCGCTCCGATTGTCATAGCCACGACTGGGGGCCGGAGCGAGCGCAACAAGTGCCCCCGGCCACAAGGAGGCAACAGCGGCTTGTGCCCTGTGCACCCCAACGCTCGCCACAACGCCTTGGAGTGCCGTGAGATCATCAAGCTCGTGATGAGCGTGTCAGTGAGCGGTGCGAACAGTCGTCCAAGGATGGCTCCCCACCCCGTCGCCGGCCTGGTAAGGAAAGGTCCGACGACGGCGAGGGTGGCCGCGGGGAGAACGAGAACTCGGGTATCAGTCACCCGAGGGGGACCTCAAGGACGTCTTCACCAAAGATTCCGACTCCGGGGATGACAACGACCGCCGCAAGAAGCTGTATGTCATGTACGGCGGTAGCTGGGAGCTCACCTCCACAGGAACGTCAAGTCCCTGCGCCGCGAGGTCCTATCGCGACTCCGGGGGTCCCGAAGGCTACTCCACATCAACGGTGGAGGAGCACCACCATCTCCTTTGGGGCATCCGACTGCCCCATCCGACTGCCCCGACAACATGGCAGGGGCCGGTGTGCTACCACTCATCACCGCCCCTGTCATCGCCAATATGCGGCTGCATCATGTGTTGATTGACGGCGGGGGCAGGCCTCAACATCATCAGCCATGCTGCATTCAAACAGTTGCAGATCCCGGGGTCCCGTCTGGGAGCCTCTCGACCATTCTCTGGAGTGAGCCCACAGCTGGTGTATCCCCTTGGGAGCATCGCTCTCCCGGTTACATTCGGGACCGAGGAGAACTTCCGCACGGAGAACGTCGTGTTCGACGTCGCGGAGGTTAACCTCCCCTTCAACACCATCATCGGCAGGCCGGCCCTATACCGGTTCATGGCCATTGCCCATTACGGGTATTTGGTCCTCAAGATGCCGTCTCCAACCGGGGTCCTCACTGTGCGGGGCGACCGCGCCGCCGCGCTTGCGGCCGTAGAGAAGCTGCACGCCCTGGCGGGTAGAGACTGCTCGCCCGGGCGACGGAGGGGGGAACCCCTCAACCCTCGGTACCAAGGCACTCCCCAAGGTGCCAAAGGTGCAAACCATCCGGGGCAGACGGCGTCCCCGTTAAAGCCATCCATCTTACTGCGGATTCCACCCAGACTACTCGCATTGCGGGAGATCTGGGTGGAAAAATAGGAACTCGCGCTCATCGCCTTCCTCCAGGCAAATGTCGACATGTTCGCATGGGAGCCGTCGCAGATGCCTAGGATCCCCAGGGAGGTGATCAAGCACCATCTGAAGATCAACCCCGACGCTAGGCCGGTGAGTCAGAATCCTCACAGGCAGTCCGTTGAACGGTAGGACTTCATCCGAAAGGAGGTCCGGAAGCTGCTAGACGCTGGCTTCATCGAAGAGGTTCATCACCCAGTGTGGCTGGCCAAACCCAGCCATCGTCCCCAAGGCGAATGGGAAGCTTCGGATGTGCATCGACTACACCAGCCTGAATAAGGCCTGTCCCAAGGACCCGTATCCACTTCCACGTATAGATCAAATCGTGGATTCTACCTTCGGGTGCGACCTATTGTCATTCTTAGATGCTTACTCTGGTTTCCATCAAATCCAGATGTCTAGGGAAGATAGGAAGCATACCGCTTTTGTAACAGTGGATGGGCTTTACTGCTATGTTGTTATGCCTTACGGTCTGAAAAACGCCTTGCCAACATTTGTGCGGGCGATGAGTAAGACTTTCGGGGACCTAATTAGGGACAAAGTGGAAGTCTACATCAATGACATCGTGGTCAAGACTAAGAGAGGGTCGACCCTAGTGGAAGACTTAACCCTGGTCTTCGACAAGCTGCGGGCAACCCGCACGAAGCTGAACCCGGACAAATGCATCTTTGGTGTCTTCGCTGGGAAGTTGCTGGGGTTCCTGGTTTCGTACCGGGTGAAAGTCGCCTAGAGGGGGGGGTGAATAGGGCGAAACTGAAATTTACAAATATAAACACAACTACAAGCCGGGTTAGCGTTAGTAATAAAGAAACGAGTCCGGGAGAGAGGGCGCAAAACAAATCCCAAGCGAATAAGCAAGTGAGACACGAAGATTTGTTTTACCGAGGTTCGGTTCTTGCAAACCTACTCCCCGTTGAGGAGGCCACAAAGGCCGGGTCTCTTTCAACCCTTCCCTCTCTCAAACGATCCACGGATCGAGTGAGCTTTCTTTTCTTAATCACTTGGAACACAAAGTTCCCACAAGGACCACCACAAGTTTGGTGTCTCTTGCCTCAATTACAAGTGAGTTTGATCGCAATGAAGGAATCAAGAAAGCACGATTAAAAAGCCAAGCAACAAGAGCGACAAGTAACACACGGATCACTTCCTCTCTCAAGTCACTAATCACTAATGATCTCTTTTCTCAATTGTGAAACTTGGAGAGGTGGAGGCTTTGAATGTGTCTTGGAATGGGAGTGCTAGCTCTTGTATTGAATGTTGAAGGTTGGAATGCTTGGATGAAGTGAATGGAGGTGGTTGGGGTTGTATTTATAGCCACCAACCACTTCCTAGCCGTTGGGCCATTCTGCCGAGCGCGGACGGTCCGCCCTCCTGGTGCGGACGGTCCGCCCCTGTAGATCAACGGCTGAAAATGCAACGGTCAGCAGTAACGGCTATATCAACGGCTATATTGCATTTAATGCGTCGTCAGATGTCAGACAGAGCCAGTCGCGGACGGTCCGGTCGTGCACCCCGGACGGTCCGCGAGGCCCCCTATAATTCATTTCTCCGAACCCGTTACCTTCGGGTTTTTCGGTTTCTTACCGACCGGACGGTCCGCGCCTAAGGCCGGACGGTCCGCGCGAGGGCTCGGACGGTCTTTGCTTTCCTTCGGACAGTCCGTAATGGAAACTTGTATTTTTGCATTGGTTCTGTCCGAGAGTCATTCTAGTGTTGCGGACGGTCCGCCGCAAGGGCCCGGACGGTCCGCGCTTGGCCTGTTTTTCCAAAAAGCTTCTCCTGTCCGGAATAATCTACGGTATTCCGGACAGTCGATTTAGCATAGTTATAGATGAACTTTTGGCACCTGTAAACATATAATCTAGAGCAAACTAGTTAGTCCAATTGTTTGTGTTGGGCGATTCAACCACCAAAACTATTTAGGAACTAGGTGTAAGCCTAATTCCCTTTCAATCTCCCCCTTTTTGGTGATTGATGCCAACACAAACCAAAGCAAATATGGAAGTGCATAATTGAACTAGTTTGCATAATATAAGTGCAAAGGTTGCTTGGAATTTAGCCAATATAAATACTTGCAAGATATGCATGGATTGTTTCTTTCTTATATAACATTTTGGACCACGCTTGCACCACATGTTTTGTTTTTGCAAACTCTTTTGTAAATCCTTTTCAAAGTTCTTTTGCAAATAGTCAAAGGCAAATGAATAAGATTTTGAGAAGCATTTTCAAGATTTGAAATTTTTCTCCCCCTGTTTCAAATGCTTTTCCTTTAACTAAACAAAACTCCCCCTAAATGAGATCCTCCTCTTAGTGTTCAAGAGGGTTTTTGATATGTCATTTGAAATACTACTTTCTCCCCCTTTTGAACACAATAGGATATCAATTGAAAAATATTCAACACTTAAGTTTTTGAAATTGGTGGTGGTGCGGTCCTTTTGCTTTGGGCTCTTACTTTCTCCCCCTTTGGCATGAATCGCCAAAAACGGAAGCATTAGAGCCCTCGAAGTGTTTCCTTCCCCTTGGGTCATAAATAAATGAGTTAAGATTATACCAAAGACGAAGTCCTTTTGCTTGGTGCTCATGATTTCTTCCCCTAGAATGGAGAGTTGCTTGGAGCGACGGCGAAGGATGAGTTACGTAGTGGAAGCCTTTGTCTTCGCCGAAGACTCTAATTCCCTTTCAATACACCTATGACTTGGTTTGAAATGGACTTGAAAACACATTAGTCATAGCATATGAAAGAGATACGATCAAAGGTATACAAATGAGCTATGGGTGCAAGTTAACAAAAGAAATTCCTAGAATCAAGAATATTTAGCTCATGCCTAAGTTTGTTAAAAGATTGTTCATCAAGAGGCTTGGTAAAGATATCGGCTAATTGATCTTTAGTATTAATGTATGAAATCTCGATATCTCCCTTTTGTTGGTGATCCCTAAGAAAATGATACCGAATGGCTATGTGCTTAGTGCGGCTATGCTCGACGGGATTGTCGGCCATTTTGATTGCACTCTCATTATCACATAGTAAAGGGACTTTGGTTAATTTGTAACCGTAGTCCCGCAGGGTTTGCCTCATCCAAAGCAATTGCGCGCAACAATGACCTGCGGCAATGTACTCGGCTTCGGCGGTGGAAAGAGCAACCGAATTTTGCTTCTTTGAAGCCCAAGACACCAAGGATCTTCCCAAGAACTGGCAAGTCCCTGATGTGCTCTTCCTATTGATTTTACACCCCGCCCAATCGGCATCCGAATATCCAATCAAATCAAATGTGGATCCCCTAGGATACCAAAGCCCAAACTTAGGAGTATAAGCCAAATATCTCAAGATTCGTTTTACGGCCGTAAGGTGTGATTCCTTAGGGTCGGATTGGAATCTTGCACACATGCAAACGGAAAGCATAATGTCCGGTCGAGATGCACATAAATAAAGCAATGAACCAATCATTGACCGGTATACCTTTTGATCCACGGACTTACCTCCCGTGTCGAGGTCGAGATGCCCAATTAGTTCCCATGGGTGTCTTGATGGGTTTGGCATCCTTCATCCCAAACTTAGCAAGAATGTCTTGAATGTACTTCGTTTGGCTAATGAAGGTGCCCTCTTGGAGTTGCTTGACTTGGAATCCTAGAAAATACCTTCAACTCCCCCATCATCGACATCTCGAATTTCTGTGTCATGATCCTACTAAACTCTTCACATGTAGACTCGTTAGTAGACCCAAATATAATATCATCAACATAAATTTGGCATACAAACAAGTCATTTTCAAGAGTTTTAGTAAAGAGTGTAGGATCGGCCTTGCCAACTTTGAAGCCATTAGCAATAAGGAAATCTCTTAGGCATTCATACCATGCTCTTGGGGCTTGCTTGAGCCCATAAAGCGCCTTAGAGAGCCTATAGACATGATTAGGATACTCACTGTCTTCAAAGCCGGGAGGTTGCTCAACATAGACCTCTTCCTTGATTGGTCCGTTGAGGAAGGCACTTTTCACGTCCATTTGATAAAGCTTAAAGCCATGGTAAGTAGCATAGGCTAATAATATGCGAATTGACTCAAGCCTAGCTACGGGTGCATAGGTTTCACCGAAATCCAAACCTTCGACTTGGGAGTATCCTTTGGCCACAAGTCGAGCTTTGTTCCTTGTCACCACACCATGCTCATCTTGCTTGTTGCGGAAGACCCATTTGGTTCCTACAACATTTTGGTTAGGGACGTGGAACTAAATGCCATACCTCATTTCTAGTGAAGTTGTTGAGCTCCTCTTGCATTGCCACCACCCAATCCGAATCTTGAAGTGCTTCCTCTACCCTGTGTGGCTCAATAGAGGAAACAAAAGAGTAATGTTCACAAAAATGAGCAACACGAGATCTAGTGGTTACCCCCTTATGAATATCGCCAAGGATGGTGTCGACTGGGTGATCTCGTTGGATTGCTTGGTGGACTCTTGGGTGTGGTGGCCTTTGCTCTTCTTCCTCCTTGTCTTCCTCATTTGCATCTCCCCCTTGATCAATGCCATCATCTTGAGGTGGCTCATTTGCTTGATCTTCTACTTCATCAACTCGAGCTTCATCCTCATTTTGAGTTGGTGGAGATGCTTGCATTGAGGAGGATGGTTGATCTTGTGCATTTGGAGGCTTTTCGGATTCCTTAGGACACACATCCCCAATGGACATGTTCCTTAGCGCGATGCATGGAGCCTCTTCTTCACCTATCTCATCAAGATCAACTTGCTCTACTTGAGAGCCGTTAGTTTCATCAAACACAACGTCACAAGAGACCTTCAACTAGTCCAGTGGACTTGTTAAAGACCCTATATGCCCTTGTGTTTGAATCATAGCCAAGTAAAAAGCCTTCTACAGTTTTAGGAGCAAATTTAGATTTTCTACCTCTTTTAATAAGAATGAAGCATTTGCTACAAAAAACTCTAAAATACGAAATGTTGGGCTTTTTACCGGTTAGGAGTTCATATGATGTCTTCTTGAGGATTCGGTGAAGATATAACCGGTTGATGGCGTAGCAGGCGGTGTTGACCGCTTCGGCCCAAAACCGGTCCGGTGTCTTGTACTCATCAAGCATGTTCTTGCCATGTCCAATAGAGTTCGATTCTTCCTCTCCACTACACCGTTTTGTTGTGGCGTGTAGGGAGAAGAGAACTCATGCTTGATGCCCTCCTCCTCAAGGAAGCTTTCAATTTGAGAGTTCTTGAACTCCGTCCCATTGTCGCTTCTTATTTTCTTGATCCTTAAGCCGAACTCATTTTGAGCTCGTCTCAAGAATCCCCTTAAGGTTTCTTGGGTTTGAGATTTTTCCTGTAAAAAGAATACCCAAGTGAAGCGAGAATAATCATCCACAATAACTAGACAGTACTTACTCCCGCCGATGCTTATGTAAGCGATCGGGCCGAATAGATCCATGTGTAGGAGCTCCAGTGGCCTGTCAGTCGTCATTATGTTCTTGTGTGGATGATGAGTGCCAACTTGCTCCCTGCTTGGCATGCGCTACAAATCCTGTCTTTCTCAAAATGAACATTGGTTAGTCCTAAAATGTGCTCTCCCTTTAGAAGCTTATGAAGATTCTTCATCCCAACATGGGCTAGTCGGCGGTGCCAGAGCCAACCCATGTTAGTCTTAGCAATTAAACATGTGTCGAGCTCAGCTCTATCAAAATCTACTAAGTATAGCTGACCCTCTAACACACCCTTAAATGCTATTGAATCATCACTTCTTCTAAAGACAGTGACACCTATATCAGTAAAAAGACAGTTGTAGCCCATTTTACATAATTGGGATACGGAAAGCAAATTGTAATCTAAAGAATCTACAAGAAAAAACATTGGAAATAGTATGGTCAGGTGATATAGCAATTTTACCCAAACCTTTGACCAAACCTTGATTTCCATCCCCGAATGTGATAGCTCGTTGGGGATCTTGGTTTTTCTCATATGAGGAGAACATCTTTTTCTCCCCTGTCATATGGTTTGTGCACCCACTGTCGAGTATCCAACTTGAGCCCCCGGATGCATAAACCTACAAAACAAGTTTAGTTCTTTGTTTTAGGTACCCAAACGGTTTTGGGTCCTTTGGCATTAGATACAAGAACTTTGGGTACCCAAACACAAGTCTTGGAGCCCTTGTGTTTGCCCCCAACAAATTTGGCAACTACTTTGCCGGATTTGCTAGTAAGCACATAAGATGCATCAAAAGTTTTAAATGAAATGGCATGATCATTTGATGCATTAGGAGTTTTCTTTCTAGGCAGTTTGGCACGGGTTGGTTGCCTAGAGCTAGATGTCTCACCCTTATACATAAAAGCATGGTTAGGGCCAGAGTGAGACTTCCTAGAGTGAATTCTCCTGATTTTGCTCTCGGGATAACCGGCAGGGTACAAAATGTAACCCTCGTTATCCTGAGGCATGGGAGCCTTGCCCTTAACAAAGTTAGACAAATTTTTAGGTGGGGCATTAAGTTTTGACATTGTCTCCCCTTTGGAAGCCAATGCCATCCTTGATGCCAGGGCGTCTCCCATTATAGAGCATGCTTCTAGCCAATTTAAATTTTTCATTTTCTAAGTCATGCTCTCTAATCTTAGCATTTAGTTGAGCTATGTGATCATTTTGTTTTTTAATTAAGGCTAGGTGATCATGGATAGCATCAACATTAATATCTCTACATCTAATACAAATGGAAATATGCTCAACATTAGATGTAGAGGGTTTGCAAGATTTTAGTTCAACAACCTTAGCATGCAACATATCATTTTTAGTTCTAAGGTCGGAAATAGTAGCATTGCAAATATCAAAATCCTTAGCCTTAGCAATTAATTTCTCATTCTCATTTCTAAGGCTAGCGATGGAAGCATTCAATTCATCAATCCTAGCAAGCAAGTCAACATCATCATTTCTAGGATCAATGCAAACATGAGAATCAACCTTAGCCAACAAATTAGCATTTTCATTTCTAAGGTTGTCTAAAAATCTCATGGCAAGTGCTTAGCTCACTAGATAATTTTTCACATTTTTCTCTTTCTAGAGCATAAGCATTTTAACCTTAACATGTTTCTTGTTTTCCTTGATTAGGAAGTCCTCTTGGGAGTCCAAGAGATCGTCCTTTTCATGGATAGCACTAATTAGCTCATTTAATTTTTCTTTTGTTCCATGTTAAGGTTGGCAAAAAGAATACGCAAGTTATCCTCCTCATTTTTATCATCCTCATCACTAGATGTTTCATATTTAGTGGAGGACTTTGATTTTACCTTCTTTTTGCCGTCCTTGGCCATGAGGCACTTGTGGCCGACGTTGGGAAGAGGAGGCCTTTGGTGACGGCGATGTTGGCGGCGTCCTCGTCGTCGGAGGAGTCGCTTGAGCTTTCGTCGGAGTCCCCACTCCCGACAAACATGGGCATCGCCGCCCTTCTTCTTGTAGTACTTCTTCTTCTCCTTCCTTTTGCCCCTCTTGTCGTTGTCCCTGTCACTGTCACTTGATAATGGACATTTAGCAATAAAGTGACCGGGCTTACCACATTTGTAGCAAACCTTCTTGGAACGAGATTTGTAGTCCTTCCCCTTCCGTTGCTTGAGGATTTGCCGGAAGCTTTGATGATTAGGGCCATCTCCTCGTTGTCGAGCTTGGAGGCGTCAATTGGTTGTCTACTTGGTGTAGACTCCTCCTTCTTCTCCTCCGTTGCCTTGAAGGCCACGGGTTGCGCCTCGGATGTGGAAGGCTCATCAAGCTCGTTGATCTTCTTGGAGCCCTTAATCATGCATTCAAAACTAACCAAAATTCCCGATGACTTCCTCGGGGGTCATTTGTGTATATCTAGGATTGCCACGAATTAATTGTACTTGAGTAGGGTTAAGGAAAATAAGGGCTCTCAGAATAACCTTAACCACTTCGTGGTCATCCCATTTTGTGCTCCCGAGGTTGCGCACTTGGTTTCACCAAGGTCTTGAGCCGGTTGTACATGTCTTGTGGCTCCTCCCCTTGGCGAAGACGGAAGCGACCGAGCTCCCCCTCGATCGTTTCCCGCTTGGTGATCTTGGTGAGTTCATCACCCTCATGCGCCGTCTTGAGTAGGTCCCAAATCTCCTTGGCGTTCTTCAACCCTTGTATTTTGTTGTATTCCTCCTTGCTTAAAGAGGCAAGGAGAATGGTTGTGGCTTGGGAGTTGAAGTGCTCGATTTGGGCCACTTCGTCCGTGTCGTAGTCCTCATCCCCTACGGATGGTACCTGTACACCATACTCAACAACATCCCATAATCTTTTGTGGAGAGAGATTAGATGAAATTGCATTAAATTACTCCACATAGCATAATCTTCACCATTAAAAGTTGGTGGTTTGCCTAATGGGACGGAAAGTAAAGGTGTATGTTTAGGAACGCGAGGGTAGCGTAGGGGGATCTTACTATACTTCTTACGCTCTTGGCGTTTAGAAGTGACGGACGCCGCGTCGGAGCCGGAGGTGGAGGTCGATGAAGTGTCGGTCTCGTAGAAGACCACCTTCCTCATCCTTTTGTGCTTGTCCCCACTCCGATGCGGCTTGTGAGAAGATTTTTCCTTCTTCTCCTTATGGTGAGAAGAGGAAGATCTTTTCTCCTTCCGCTTGGAGAATTTCTTCTTCTTCTCTCTTCTCTTGGTGCGGGACTCTTCTGATGAAGATGAAGTGCTCCCTTGGCTTGTAGTGGGCTTGTCGTCGCCGGTCTCCATCTCCTTCTTGGCGTGATCTCCCGACATCACTTCGAGCGGTTAGGCTCTAATGAAGCACCGGGCTCCGATACCAATTGAAAGTCGCCTAGAGGGGGGGGTGAATAGGGCGAAACTGAAATTTACAAATATAAACACAACTACAAGCCGGGTTAGCGTTAGTAATAAAGAAACGAGTCCGGGAGAGAGGGCGCAAAACAAATCCCAAGCGAATAAGCAAGTGAGACACGAAGATTTGTTTTACCGAGGTTCGGTTCTTGCAAACCTACTCCCCGTTGAGGAGGCCACAAAGGCCGGGTCTCTTTCAACCCTTCCCTCTCTCAAACGATCCACGGATCGAGTGAGCTTTCTTTTCTTAATCACTTGGAACACAAAGTTCCCACAGGACCACCACAAGTTTGGTGTCTCTTGCCTCAATTACAAGTGAGTTTGATCGCAATGAAGGAATCAAGAAAGCACGATTAAAAAGCCAAGCAACAAGAGCGACAAGTAACACACGGATCACTTCCTCTCTCAAGTCACTAATCACTAATGATCTCTTTTCTCAATTGTGAAACTTGGAGAGGTGGAGGCTTTGAATGTGTCTTGGAATGGAGTGCTAGCTCTTGTATTGAATGTTGAAGGTTGGAATGCTTGGATGAAGTGAATGGAGGTGGTTGGGGTTGTATTTATAGCCACCAACCACTTCCTAGCCGTTGGGCCATTCTGCCGAGCGCGGACGGTCCGCCCTCCTGGTGCGGACGGTCCGCCCCTGTAGATCAACGGCTGAAAATGCAACGGTCAGCAGTAACGGCTATATCAACGGCTATATTGCATTTAATGCGTCGTCAGATGTCAGACAGAGCCAGTCGCGGACGGTCCGGTCGTGCACCTCCGGACGGTCCGCGAGGCCCCCTATAATTCATTTCTCCGAACCCGTTACCTTCGGGTTTTTCGGTTTCTTACCGACCGGACGGTCCGCGCCTAAGGCCGGACGGTCCGCGCGAGGGCTCGGACGGTCTTTGCTTTTCCTTCGGACAGTCCGTAATGGAAACTTGTATTTTTGCATTGGTTCTGTCCGAGAGTCATTCTAGTGTTGCGGACGGTCCGCCGCAAGGGCCCGGACGGTCCGCGCTTGGCCTGTTTTTTCCAAAAAGCTTCTCCTGTCCGGAATAATCTACGGTATTCCGGACAGTCGATTTAGCATAGTTATAGATGAACTTTTGGCACCTGTAAAACATATAATCTAGAGCAAACTAGTTAGTCCAATTGTTTGTGTTGGCGATTCAACCACCAAAACTATTTAGGAACTAGGTGTAAGCCTAATTCCCTTTCACCGGGGCATTGAAGCAAACCCGGAGAAGATCAAGCGATCGAGGCGATGAGGCCTCCGGCCCATATCAAGGACGTCCAGAAGCTTATGGGGTCATTAGCCGCCCTTAGTCGCTTCATTTCAAGGCTGGCTGAGAGGGCGCTGCCTTTCTTCAAGTTGCTGCGGAAGTCCGGGCCCTTCTCTTGGACCGAAGAGGCGGAACAAGCCTTCTGGGAGTTGAAGCAGCACCTGGTGTCCCTACCAATACTGGTAGCCCCAGAACCAGCGGAGCCGCTATATTTATACATCGCGGTGGTCACAGAAGCGGTGAGCACGGTGCTGGTCGTCGAAAGGACGGCACCAGAAGGCCAGGAGCCTGAGGACTCGGGATCGGCTATAGGGGTCCGGACCGTTCAGAGGCCGGTCTACTACGTCAGCGAGGTCTTTCATGAGGCAAAAACCAGGTATCTTGAGACGCACAAACTCCTTTATGCTGTGCTGGTCGCGTCCAGGAAGCTGCGCCATTATTTCCAGGCACATAGGGTTGTGGTGGTAACCTCCTTTTCCGTTAAGGGCCATCCTCCACAACTCTAACGCCACAGGCAACATCGCCAAGTGGGCTGTGGAGCTCGCTGAGTTCTAGCTGGACTTCCAACCTCGCCACGCCATCAAGAGCCAGGTCCTGGCTGACTTCATCGTAGAGTGGATGGCCTCCCCCAAGTGTCCCTGGGGGTCCGGATCTCGATTCAGACCCCACACCTACGGAGCCCAGGGGTCCGGTCTTCACCGAGCCCCACTGGACGCTCTACTTCGACGGATCCGCCGCTAGCAAGTTGGCGGGGGCCGGGGTGATCCTCATTGGTCCAAGCGGAGATCAAGTGAAGTACATGGTGCACCTAAGTTCAAGGCCACCAACAACATGGTAGAATACGAGGCGCTGATCTTCGGCTTGTCGGCGGCCCTATCCCTGGGGATCCGCCAACTCCTGGTGAAGGGAGACTCCCAGCTGATCATCAAGCAAGTCCGCGGGGAGTGTAGCTGCAACGAGCCCAGGCTCGCAGCCTACCTTCTTCACGTGAGGAAGTTGGAGAAAGACTTCACAGCCCTGGAACTGCAACATGTTTCCTCGGGCCGACAACATCGACGACAGATGACCTCTCCATGAAGGCATCAACTTGGGCACCCGTGCCCGAGGGCGTCTTCGAAAGATGGCTGCTGAGACCCACTGCCCAGCCTGCCAAACTGGGGCGAAAGGGGGCGAGACTAGCACCTCGAAGCTAGCGGTCCCGGTGGCATCCCAAAACCCACCAAAGACTGTGTGTGCCACAGGGGGGCCTGCCAGCCCCTTAGCGCCGCAGCCAATATCTCAGAGTGGTCCCAATGCATGGATCTTTGAGATCCGGGACTACCTGAAGGAGAAAATCCTTCTTGAAGACCATGTGTCCGCAGAGCGCATAATGCGGTTGGCTAAACGCTACGCGGTGGTGGAAAGGGATCTCTACCGCCACGGCGCCAACAGCATTCACATGCGGTGCATTACCCAGGAGGAGCGTCGTGAGTTGCTCACGGAGATCCATGGAGGAGAGTGCGGAAGTCATTCATCATCCCGCACACTAGTCGGTAAGGCCTTCCAGCATGGCTTCTACTGGCCAACCGCTCTCCAGGATGCAGCTGAGATGGTAAAGTCTTGCAATGCGTGTCAATTCCACGCAAAGCAGATACACACACCAGCTCAGGCTCTGCAAATGATCCCGCCCTCCTGGCCATAGTCGCCGTATGGGGGGTGGATATTCTGGGACCATTTCCCACGGCCGTTGGCGGGTAC
Source organism: Zea mays (assembly GCF_902167145.1). Classification (NCBI taxonomy): domain Eukaryota; kingdom Viridiplantae; phylum Streptophyta; class Magnoliopsida; order Poales; family Poaceae; genus Zea; species Zea mays. The sequence goes on from NW_023367298.1 coordinate 27,558, forward strand.
CGGTACCTCTTCGTCGCCATCAACAAGTTCACTAAGTGGCCAGAGGCCACCCCTGTGGTCAACATCACCCAGGGTGCTGCTGTCGCCTTCCTCAAGTCCATCATCTGTAGATTTGGGGTCCCAAGTCGTATCATTACTGACAACGGAACCCAGTTTACAAGTCGGATCTTCCAGGAGTATTGCGAGGGCCTTGGCACCCAGCTCTGCTTTCGCGTCCGTGGCTCATCCCAGGAGTAACGGCCAAGTGGAAAGGGCAAATGCAGAGATCCTCAGGGGACTCAAGACACGCACCTACGACTGCTTGAAGAAGCATGGTGCAAATTGGGTCAGTGAGCTTCCGTTCGTGCTATGGGGAAACCGGACAACACCCAGCCGAGCCACTGGGGAGACCCCGTTCTTCCTGGTCTACGGGGCTGAAGCCTGTCTTCCCCCGGAAATCATCATGGGCTCCCCACGGGTCCAGGCTTTCGATGAGTCTATGCAGGGACAGCTGCGGCGTGAAGACATGGACTTCATCGACGAGCGCAGATGGCAAGCGGCAATCCGAAATGCGCGGTACAACCAAGCGCTCAGGCGCTACCACAACGGTTCGTGTATAGTAGGGAGCTCGGGGTCGGGGACCTAGTCCTGAGGCGAGTACTGAACCGAGAAGAGCTCCATAAACTCTCCCCCAGCTGGAAAGGACCCTTTAAGGTGACAGAAGTATGCCGACCCGGGTGTGTCCGCCTTGTCACTAACTGAAGGAAAGCCTCTGCCCAATCCTTGGAACATAGAGCACCTCCGTAAGTTCTTCCCATAAAAGCAAAGCTGGGAAATTCAGTTTTCTTCCTTTGTAACTAGGTAGCGCATATATGTACGCCAGCCCGGTGAGGTCCGCCCTCATAAACCCGGTCCTCTTGGTTTACACTCATGAATATCAAGTTATGAAGAGAGGATCCCCCCCAGATTTGCTTTGTGATGGTTTATTCTGCTTAAGTTTACAACCATTATTTTTATCTAACCCACCCATACGGTTTCCCCCATTGCTAGTATATTGACATACCGCGTTGAGTAGCCAGGTCCTGTAGCCTGGGGGCCAGTCCAAGAGAACGGATAATTGTCTCCTAAGATGGTCCGGAGTCGTGCGACCACTTAGCTTGGTCCCGTACCCAAAGCCCGCACGCTTCACCACTCTGTGACGGGTATCCTAGTATTTGGAACTGTAGTCCTGTGGGTCCGGAGACCTGGGGTCCAGTTCTAAAGAAAGGGCACTCGTCTCCTGGGGAGGTCCGGAGCTGTGTAGCAGCTTAGCCTGGTCCCGTACCGTAAGCCTACGCACTACACCACCCTGCTACGAGTACCCTAGTATTTGGAGCCGTGATCCAGGGGGTCCGGACACACGAGTTTGGCTTCCCAGTCTAAAATCCTACAGGTCCTGTTGCGTAAATCAAAGGATAAAAGACACCAGTAGTGGGTCCTATGGGTGTGCTACTAAAAACTTCCTAGCTAAGGCTGTGTGCAAGTCTGGGTCCCAGCCGAGATTACCTCCTGGGGACCAGGTCACCAATTCTTTCTTAAATATACTGGCATCCAGTCTCGACAAGTCGAGCCTACATCCCAGGGGGGCCAAGTACCAAGGAAGAAGTTGGCAACGACGCACACAGCAAAGGCAAAGTAGCATGCAGATAAGTTGTAATATTACCTGATAAGTAGTACTTAAAGTATCCTACAAAATCTCAATATATTACAAGCCGCTTCCAGTGGACCCTTGCTTTCTCCCTGCAGATCTGACTACTCATAATCAGTGGGATCCCACTGGAAGCGCTCGGCCACCACATCTACAGCATCTTGTACGCTCCCCCGGGCGGCATCTTCAGCGTCGGCCACCAGACCTGCAATCACCGGCTCCAAGGAGATGGCCGGGTCATGGCTCCGGAAGCACGTCAGGATGTACTCTATTACCGCCCGGTAGAGTCTCCTGCCCTCAGCCTCCAGGCGGGCGCCAAAGAGGAGGCGATCAGCGACGGAATCCAGCACCGGGAGCGCGTCAGAAATCGACACTGACTGCTTCGACACTGGGATTGGCGGTCACCCCCAGCGGCACCAGCACCGAGCTCGCCTCGTCGGCCCATGCGGCGATACGCTGGACCCCAGTGCGATGCTACGCCCGGAGATCTTCAAGGGTCTTCTTCATCTCCTCCACCGCCTGGGAGCCTGGAGCCGCCTGCGCCGCCTGGGCTACCTGCGCCTGCCTGCGTCGCCTGAAACTAGCGGACCCGCTCCTCCAGTGTCCGCTCTTCTCCTCTTGTTTATTCTCCTTCTCCTCTGCCTCGAGCTCATGATCGCCAACAACTTGTCCCGCCCTATCCACATCTCCTCCCTGAAGGCGAGGTCCTTCTCCTGCCAGGCGAGATCCCGTCGCCCGCTCCTCCAGGGAGGCATCCTTCGCCTTGAGGTTCTCCTCAGCGAGAGCGATGTTGCTGGCCCTGTCATCGAGCTCCCGCTGCAGCTTTTGCAGACTCGCCACAGCCGCGGTCTGCTCGTCCCGCTGTTTTCTCCAGCATCGCATTATAGGCCTTCAGCTTTTCCTCGAGCGCCGTGATGACCTCCTCTCTCTGGTCCAGGTGCTCCTCCTTCTTGGCCAGCCTCTTCTCCTTCTGGGTCACCTCTCGCTCCCGGTCAAACACCTTCTAGAGGTCCTCGTGCTCCTGTTCAAGCTCGGACCGCTCCGAGGCGAATTGGTGGCACGCAACCTTGGTGCGCTCCTCTAGCTGGGTGCACCAATCACTGAGGCGCTGGTAGCTTGGTCTCGAGCGCCTCCCACTCCTGCAGGATCGTCGCCTCGGTCTCCTAGAGAGCATTGATGAGCGCGGGACAGCACCTGAGGGAGGGGAGTCGGCGCCGCTTTTGGCTCGGTGCTGGACCAGAGCCGTCGTCCAAGAATAACCTCTGGCTAGACCTCCGGAGTGGGCGGCGGGAGGAGCTGGACGCGCCCCCCACGTCTCCCACCGTTGCCGATGGTGTATTCGACGACATCGCTGTCGTTGGGTCTGCAGTAGCCGTCAGCGGCGCTACTGCCTCCTGGACCCCCAGCTGGAACCTAGGGGCCCGACGGTGTGTGCCTCGGCGAGTGGCAGACGGAACCTGGGGGCCCGACGGTGTCCGCCTCCGCTAGTGGACAGGCGGAGGCAGGTCGCCGACACCACTCCCAGTGGATGCCTGCTGTTGGAGCCGGATTCACGGGGGAAGCGACTTTGGGAGCAGAGGGGGAGGAGGCCCTGATAAGCAGAGGATGGGTTATATACCCGTTGATATGATAACTAAACCAGTGAAAAAATAAAAAAGGGCACACTTACTTGGGGCCCTGGACCTTCTAGCGACCCCTGGAAGCGGGACGTTCGTGGCCCCTACTGTTGTTGCTGCTGTTGATGCTGCTGCTGCCCCTAGGGTGGCGGTGGCGAACCTGATGGTGGTGGCGGTGGCGGTGGCGGTGGGTCTAATGGTGGTGGAGGAGGAGGACTGACGCGCCTTTGCGTGCCCTGGGCCTGGGAGCCGACCTCCACGGTCCCGCCAGCCGTCCTTTGACGCTTCTGGGGAGATCCGAATCAAGGGGTGGGTCCGAGACGAAAGACCCGTCGGCGCGGCGCAATCGGTGTCGCCTCTCTCCCTCCGACCTCCCGGTGGCGCCCGGAGAGGAAGAGCTACCCGCAGCCCCTTTGCCCTTGTCCGAGGAGTTGGGGGCCACGGGGGGGAGCTCTGGGGCCCGCATCGGCGGGCTGGGAACCTCCGGCCGGTACACCGAGAATATGGATCCCCCGGTGGGGGTCCCGGTCGCCGGTTTGGCGGACCGCCACGCCGCTCTCATCGAGGGTCGGCAGCCAGGACAACAACGACGATCGCAACCCTGGATCATCATAGAGCGGCAGAATGCCCTAGGGAGGTATCAAGGATTCGGGAATAAAGGCCTCACTAGTGATCCCCTTCACTGAAATCTCCAGCAACTCCCAGGACAGGTCGGTCTCCGGCCCGCGCTGAATCCTGCCAATGTCATTGGGGCCGATGTACCAGCAACACAAACGCGGCCTCCCCTGCAACGGCATGACCCGGCGCTAGGAAATCACCGACTACGTGCATCGAGGTCAAACCACCGGCCGCCAGTTCCTTGATCCTGTCTAGTATGGGCTCGAACTCCGGCGCAAGGGACGGTTTGGATCTGACCTTGTCTGGAAATAGTAGGCACCGAGGTGGTCCTTGCCCTTCCCAGATCTCACCAACACGAAGAATTAGTGAAAGAGGGAAGTGCAGGCTGCCACCCCCACGAACATCTCGTAGAGGTGGACGAAGATGGCCACCTGGAGGATGGAGTGGGGCGTGAGGTGCTGGAGCTGGAGTCTGAACTCCTCCAGCAGCAGCAGGAAGAACGGCGAGATCGGCAGCGCCAACCCGCAGGAGAGGTAGGAGACGAAGAGCATGAACTCCGGTGGCGAGGTCACCAAGGGGGGTGGTGCCGGCCCGGATCCTCCCAGCAAATGCCGGCGCGCTCCATCCGAGCAGGCGACACACCATGTCAAGCGCCTCCTCGGTCTAGAAACGCTCGGGACAAACCAGCGAGGCCATGGCGACTGCGGCGGCGGAAAGCAGAAGAGCGCGAGTACAGAGAAGCGCAAAGGGCTCGGAGACGAAAGGGCGCAGTGGTTGGAGAGAAAGCGAAAGCGTGACTGCTGGCCGCGGGGTGAATCCCTTTTCAGGGAAGGCTCTCCCGCTCGCACCCCTGGAAATCCCGTCCGACGCGCGCCTAGCGCCCGCTGCGACCCAGCCCCCGACACGCGGGCCCCGGTCCGCATGTCATACATCTGGTGTACTGGTCTCCGAGTGCGGAGAAGATGGACCGCCGCGCGGGGAACGACCCGCCGCACGATCGCACGCCGCTTCAGGGCTACTACAGGAAGATATTTTTTCTAACCGAGGCAGCGGTAACGAGGCACCCCGCGCATGACCCGATGGAACCGCCAGACGTGGGGACGTGGGTCAGTCAGCCGCGGGGACAGATGTGGCAGTTGGCATGACCGAGGGCAAACTAACGGCGCGTACGTCACCAGTCATGCCACGTCGACGCAAGATACAAGTTTTGGCCCCACCTGCAGGCTCGTATCCTCCTCTGAGGTGGGCCCGGGGGCTACTGTCGGTACCCTGAAACAGGGGTACCCCTTACTACAGTAAGAAGGCACGGTGCCCGCGCGGCTATCTCTAGTCGCGCGGTAAACAATACCCGACCCCACCATGTGGACGGCTCCAGGGTCGCCACGTGGCCAGGGAAGACAATATCCTCCAAGGTATCAACGGTGGGTCCGGACCCCCATGGGAAAGTGTTAGACCCCTGCATATCCGGACCGAACCTCCGGGCAGGGTCCAGGACCTCCGCGGGTACAGACCGGACCCCCGGGACGGGTCCCGGACCTCTCTATGTAGGGTCCGGGCCACCCTCAGCAGGGTCCCAGGATTCTGGGACAAAGAATACCCAGGCCTTAATCAAGGCCAGATGGGGGTCCGGAGCCGACACGTGTCCGGACCATACCATGTACACTTCTGCTCCCCACTCAGGTGGAGACCTGATGCTGCCACGTGGCCTACTGCCCATGACGTAAGCCAGCAGGCGGAGCCTGACGTAAGGCCTCTGGGCCGTGTGGCGCTGCATTTATTGCGGATAAGGCGCGCTGCGTGTCTATTCCACTGGCAGGTGATGTGCTGCCTCGACATTTAATGAGCCCTGCCACTCCACTGGCAGGCAATGTGCCGCCTCAGCATTTAATGTGCCTTGTCCACTCCGCTGACAGACGACGACGAGGTCATCCTGCAGGCGGCGTGCCTGCCCATTCCGTTGGCAGGCAGTACGCCTATACTGCGGCATACACCATGCTCATCATCACTTGCACATTACCGAGGAAGCAACGCAGGATATCAATACCGTATGCACTATGGACATTAGGGCGCTCGGAGATCTTCTGGGCGACACTAGCGTTGGATACTTCTATATTATTCCCTCCGTTATGTCCCTGGGCCCGCATGTCGGGGCTCAGCACCCTTGTACGTGCCCCCTTTTCAGCTATAAAAGGGGAGGCGTGCAACGTTACGACTCAAGCTGACCTAGGCGGACACACTTAGACCTAGCTCAGGCTCACAAGTTCATACAAGCTCTATACATCATACAGTGGAGTAGGGTGTTACGCTCCGGCGGCCCGAACCACTCTAAATCCTTGTGTGTTCTTGTGTTCTTTCCATTTTCCAACTAATAAGTAAAACACTTAGGCCCCTCCTCATCTTAGGATTTAGGGCGGGTGCATTCCGCCACCCGGCCGGAGAATTCCCTCTCCGACAATATGAAACATGGAAAACAACATGAATAATCGTATGACATCATAATATATCTTTTATTATATAATCATGAATGAATAAGAATAATAAGGATTACATTTGTACCTTTGGCATGATAGAAGGTAAAAGTACAAGCGTGACGCACGAGCGAGTACAAGTCAGCGTGAATAGTACGGGGTACTGTTCATCTATTTATAGGCACAGGGCGCAGCCTGTGTAAATTTACATTCATACCCTTTATATTTACTGTTGACTTATGGACACCCAACGAGGACTAGATAGCCTTTTCCCTTTTAAGTCGGTTCCTTTTTCCGCCATTAGGTCGAAGCTCCCTTGCGCGTAGCTTCGGAGCAACATCAGCCTTCGTCTCGACCATGCTTTTCACATCGTATATGGTTTTAACCCGAGTCTGAAGGTACCTGTTCATATATTACACTTGGGAAACATTGTTAAATCATGTTTTTGAGGACCTTCGGAAGACGAAGGCCCGCAACATCTTCTATTGAAGCTAGTTTTGTTGAAACTTTGGATAGTGGAGAAGCTCTGTTTGTTGTCTCTATTGAAAAGTGCTCTTCTTGGGTTCTCGATTCCGCTTGCACTTTTTATATTTGTTCACATAGAGATGGGTTTTCTCATTATGTTCAGTCTCATGCTGGTGAGGTGTAAAGCCCTAAAATTTGTATAAGGTAAAATAATAATAATAATAATAATAATAATAATAATAAAATAAATAAATAGATGTATTCATATAAAATGTTTTGGGAATTATTTGTTTTCCCCTTCTTTGTACATACTCAATTAAAGGAAGTAAGATAGCAAATAAGTAAATATAAAAAAATTGTAGCTCATGCAGTTAAAAGAATTTGAATTTTTGAATGAAAGTTAAACTGAACCGGAAATTTGAATTTGGAATAGAAAGAGGATATAGAAAAGAAAGAGAAAGGAAAATTAGAAAAAAAAAAAGAGGAAACAGAAAACCCCTCCTGGGCCGAATCTACCCTCTCCTCGGCCCATCTCATTCTTTTCCTCCCCTCCACCACGCATGCGCATGACCCAAAATTTTTCCTGTGACCAACATGCGGGCCCCTGTGGGCGGTGGCCGCGCGCGCACCCCCCTTTGCCTTCCTAGTCCTGCGCATCACTAGCGGGTGGGCTCCACATCGTCAGACTCTCCTTCCTCGGAACGACCTCGCGCGCAGACAGTAACAACTTGCACGTGGCGCGTGGAATTCATGGTCGTCCTCCGCCCGGGATCCGCGGGACTGACCCTATAAAACTCATACCCGCGGACACCTCGCTCCACCACCAAACCGACGCAGGTCGCGCTAGGTTTTCGGGGTCATAGTGATCTGTCGCCTCGGTCCCTCATCGTCGTCGCGCCGTCAAGCAGCCGCGTCAAGACTCAAGCTTCTGGGTTCGGTGAGCACCTCTATGACCTCACCTCCACCTGTAAAATACACAGTGCCTATCGGCCTTCATAAGTCGTCACTCTATAGCCATGTATTACTCGTCGGAAAACGCTTGAACCACAATGTCGTACCTCGCCATGGACGCCACACCAGAAGCTCAACCGCGTCGACATATCTATCTTGGGATTTGGATCTGGAGCTTCACCATATATCAAGGAGTACGAGAGTGGCAACATCGTCCGAGAACTTGGCTTATACGGATCAAAATTTCTCAACGGAGCTGTTCGGCCGCCACAGATCCGCTCCGCCCGTGGGCCGGGACCTCCGTTGCTCCTCCATCAGTAAGAAGTCCTCTGCAATGTTTGCCATACATTTAGTAACGTGTAGCACTAATTGGATTTAAGTTTGCGGCTTTGGGGTGCTTGGCAGCCATTGCCGGCCATGGCGCCGCCACCAGCTTGGGGCACCCCCGCTGTCGGTGTTTGGGACCCGACTGAGCACACGGGGTTACCCCTCGAGGTGCTTTTGGGTAGGACGGTGTTACCGACTGTAGCTCGATGGTTTGTGTTGGGCGCACGAGAGACGATAGACAATTTTATACAAGTTCGGGCCGCTTAGAGAGGCGTAACACCCTACTTCCTGGTGTGGCTCTTTTACGTGGTGGATTATAGGGGAGCACTCTAGTATGAAGGATGCTAGAGAATTGACTAGATGGCTAATGAGTGACCCTTTTCCGATGGGGTGCCCCCTAGGCCTTATATACTCGACCGTGGGGTGTTACATGCGGATATGATAACTACGTGCTCCTAAGTAATAGTGAACCGACTGAACTTATCTCCCTATTATTCTGCCGACTTATCCTCGTTTAGTTCCGACGTCTGAGGGCGCTACGCGAGAGAATCGGATCAGTGCTGCGGATAATGTTTAAACCCAGTGAGCCGTCTGGGCTTGAGTCGATCCAATCTTATGTTGATCCATTCTGCCAGTGATTCCTCCTCTGGCCCACGAAGGGATGGCCTTGCGAAGTAATGGGCCCAGAGTCTTTCGCGAGGCCTTCTAGCCTTCTAGTGAACCCGAGGGATATCTGTCCCTTACAAGCCCCCAATCTTTGAGTTGATTTTGAAACAATCGGCCCAAAGATTTTAGGTCCAGCTTGTAGTTTTGATTTTAGATTGCGGATGCTTTGAAAGTGCACCTGTTAAGTGGTTGCTCCTGAATTCTGATCAATCCAGTAGAAACAAACTTCTGTTATCTTCTTCGGTTCTTTCAACGGTCTTCACTTTGTATTTCAGAAATTAGTGCTCAGTTACCAGCTTATGCTTTAGAGATCAGCATTTTGTCCTTTGGGGTTGAGGATTCATTGGGTGCACTAGAGGTGCACCCAATGGGTGTAGCCCCCGAGCTTTGAGTGGATTACTGAAGATAATCCACTCAAATGTCTTCATCTCATTCTTCTTAGAAGTCGTTGTTTCATCTTCGTCTCATGCCTTAGAGATCAGCATTCCATCATCGCTCCACGCCTTAGAGATCAGCGTTCTACCTTCGGGGTTGAGAATTCATTGGGTGCACCGGAGGTGCACCCAATGGGTGTAGCCCCCGAGCTTTGAGTGGATTACTGAAAATAATCCACTCAAAGGTCTTCATCTCATGCCTTATAGAAATCTTTTAATTTATCTTCATCTCATGCCTAAGAATTCGGCTTTATATCATCAGCTTATGCTTTTAGAGATCAGCCTGCTATCTTCAATTCTTGCTTTAGAGATCGGCAACGCGATCTACCCATGTCCTGTTAGGTTTGAAATTTATTTGATCAGCGATAGATTGGACGTCTAGTAGATGGCTCTTGGCTGGTCTTTATTTCGCTTCGTGCTTCAATGCTTCTGTTGATTAGACTTGTACTTCAGTAGCTATTTTTGGCTTTCCTCCGATCTCTATCGATATCTTTCTTCTGTCTTGATACATTCATTGCGTATACTATATGGATGTGACTGTTTGGGAAAATCTATTGAAAATTCCTGGATGTCCCCTCCCCAATGGGTGTAACCAAGGGACGGCTTGGTATACTGAGTGTTTAGCAAACTGCCCTTAAGTAGTAACTTGACGTGACCGCGAGGTGTAATCATATCGTCCAAAATAGTTGACCTCAGTCCCAATGGTGTC
>NW_023367299.1:0-37416 GCF_902167145.1 Zea mays
ATACACCTCACCCCACATATGTTTCTTTGCCATAAATCACATTCTTGGATTATTGGTGGAGACCATTTCTTGGTCAAAAATCCGTAGGTGTTAGCCTTCGGTATTATTGAAAATGGTCGTTCATGGCTATTTTCGACAAAAATGGGGGTTGTGTGTCCATTGATCATCGACCAGACGCTCATACACCTCACCCCACATATGTTTCCTTGCCATAGATCACATTCTTGGATTTCTGGTGGAGACCATTTCTTGGTCTAAAATCCGTAGGTGTTAGCCTCTAGTATTATTGAAAATGGTCGCTCATGGCTATTTTCAAGGTCGCTCATGGCTATTTTCATAAAAAATGGGGGTTGTGTGGCCATTTATCATCGACTAGAGGCTCATAAACCTCACCCCACATATGTTTCCTTGCCATAGATTACATTCTTGGATTTCTGGTGGAAGCCATTTCTTGGTTAAAAACTCGTACGTGTTAGCCTTCGGTATTATTGAAAATGGTCATTCATGGCTATTTTCGGCAAAATGGGGGTTGTGTGGCCATTGATCGTCGACCAGAGGCTCATACACCTCACCCCACATATGTTTCCTTGTCGTAGATCACATTCTTGGATTTCTGGTGGAGACCATTTCTTGGTCTAAAATCCGTAGGTGTTAGCCTCTAGTATTATTGAAAATGGTCGCTCATGGCTATTTTCAAGGTCGCTCATGGCTATTTTCATAAAAAATGGGGGTTGTGTGGCCATTTATCATCGACTAGAGGCTCATAAACCTCACCCCACATATGTTTCCTTGCCATAGATTACATTCTTGGATTTCTGGTGGAAGCCATTTCTTGGTTAAAAACTCGTACGTGTTAGCCTTCGGTATTATTGAAAATGGTCATTCATGGCTATTTTCGGCAAAATGGGGGTTGTGTGGCCATTGATCGTCGACCAGAGGCTCATACACCTCACCCCACATATGTTTCCTTGTCGTAGATCACATTCTTGGATTTCTGGTGGAGACCATTTCTTGGTCAAAAATCCTTAGGTGTTAGCCTTCGATATTATTGAAAATGGTCATTCATGGCTATTTTCGGCAAAATGGGGGTTGTGTGGCCATTGATCGTCGACCAGAGGCTCATACACCTCACCCCACATATGTTTCCTTGTCGTAGATCACATTCTTGGATTTTTGGTGGAGACCATTTCTTGGTCAAAAATCCGTAGGTGTTAGCCTTCGATATTATTGAAAATGGTCGTTCATGGCTATTTTCGACAAAAATGGGGGTTGTGTGGCCAATGATCATCGACCAGAGGCTCATACACCTCACCCCACATATGTTTCCTTGCCATAGATCACATTCTTGGATTTCTGGTGGAGACCATTTCTTGGTCAAAAATCCGTAGGTGTTAGGCTTCGGTATTATTGAAAATGGTCGTTCATGGCTATTTTCGACAAAAATGGGGGTTGTGTGGCCATTGATCATCGACCAGACGCTCATACACCTCACCCCACATATCTTTCCTTGCCATAGATCACATTCTTGGATTTCTGGTGGAGACCATTTCTTGGTCTAAAATCCGTAGGTGTTAGCCTCTAGTATTATTGAAAATGGTCGCTCATGGCTATTTTCAAGGTCGCTCATGGCTATTTTCATAAAAAGTGGGGGTTGTGTGGCCATTTATCATCGACTAGAGGCTCATAAACCTCACCCCACATATGTTTCCTTGCCATAGATCACATTCTTGGATTTCTGGTGGAGACCATTTCTTGGTCAAAAATCCGTAGGTGTTAGCCTTCGGTATTATTGTAAATGATCGTTCATGGCTATTTTCGACAAAAATGGGGGTTGTGTGGCCATTGATCATCGACCAGAGGCTCGTCCACCTCACCCCCATATGTTTCCTTGCAATAGATCACATTCTAGGATTTCTGGTGGAGACCATTTCTTGGTCTAAAATCCGTAGGTGTTATCCTCTAGTATTATTGAAAATGGTCGCTCATGGCTATTTTCAAGGTCGCTCATGGCTATTTTCATAAAAAATGGGGGTTGTGTGGCCATTTATCATCGACTAGAGGCTCATAGACCTCACCCCACATATGTTTCCTTGCCATAGATTACATTCTTGGATTTCTGGTGGAAACCATTTCTTGGTTAAAAACTCGTACGTGTTAGCCTTCGGTATTATTGAAAATGGTCATTCATGGCTATTTTCGGCAAAATGGGGGTTGTGTGGCCATTGATCGTCGACCAGAGGCTCATACACCTCACCCCACATATGTTTCCTTGTCGTAGATCACATTCTTGGATTTCTGGTGGAGACCATTTCTTGGTCAAAAATCCGTAGGTGTTAGCCTTCGGTATTATTGAAAATGGTCGTTCATGGCTATTTTCGACAAAAAGGGGGTTGTGTGGCAATTGATCATCGACCAGAGGCTCATACACCTCACCCCACATATGTTTCCTTGCCATAGATCACATTCTTGGATTTCTGGTGGAGACCATTTCTTGGTCAAAAATCCGTACGTGTTAGCCTTTGGTATTTTTGAAAATGGTCATTCATGGCTATTTTCGACAAAAATGGGGGTTGTGTGGCCATTGATCATCGACTAGAGGCTCATACACCTCACCCCACATATGTTTCCTTGCCATAGATCACATTCTTGGATTTCTGGTGGAGACCATTTCTTGGTCAAAAATCCGTAGGTGTTAGCCTTCGGTATTATTGTAAATGGTCATTCATGGCTATTTTCGACAAAAATGGGGGTTGTGTGGCCATTGATCATCGACCAGAGGCTCATACACCTCACCCCACATATGTTTCCTTGCCATAGATCACATTCTTGGATTTCTGGTGGAGACCATTTCTTGGTCAAAAATCCGTAGGTCTTAGCCTCTAGTATTATTGAAAATGGTCGCTCATGGCTATTTTCATAAAAAATGGGGGTTGTGTGGCCATTGATCATCGACCAAGCCATGAACGACCATTTTCAAAAATACCAAAGGCTAACACGTACGGATTTTTGACCAAGAAATGGTCTCCACCAGAAATCTAAGAATGTGATCTATGGCAAGGAAACATATGTGGGGTGAGGTTTATGAACCTCTAGTCGATGAAAATGGCCAAACAACCCCCATTTTTTATGAAAATAGCCATGAGCGACCTTGAAAATAGCCATGAGCGACCATTTTCAATAATACTAGAGGCTAACACCTACGGATTTTAGACCAAGAAATGGTCTCCACCAGAAATCCAAGAATGTGATCTATCGCAAGGAAACATATGTGGGGTGAGGTGTATGAGCGTCTGGTCGATGATCAATGGCCACACAACCCCCATTTTTGTCGAAAATAGCCATGAACGACCATTTTCAATAATACCGAAGGCTAACACCTACAGATTTTTGACCAAGAAATGGTCTCCACCAGAAATCCAAGAATGTGATCTATGGCAAGGAAACATATGTGGGGTGAGGTGTATGAGCCTCTGGTCGATGATCAATGGCCACACAACCCCCATTTTTGTCGAAAATAGCCATGAATGACCATTTTCAATAATATCGAAGGCTAACACCTACGGATTTTTTACCAAGAAATGGTCTCCACCAGAAATCCAAGAATGTGATCTACGACAACGAAACATATGTGGGGTGAGGCGTATGAGCCTCTGGTCGACGATCAATGGCCACAGAACCCCCATTTTGCCGAAAATAGCCATGAGCGACCATTTTCAATAATATTAGAGGCTAAGACCTACGGATTTTTGACCAAGAAATGGTCTCCACCAGAAATCCAAGAATGTGATCTATGGCGAGGAAACATATGTGGGGTGAGGTGTATGAGCCTCTGGTCGACGATCAATGGCCACACAACCCCCATTTTTGTCGAAAATAGCCATGAACGACCATTTTCAATAATACCGAAGGCTAACACCTACGGATTTTTGACCAAGAAATGGTCTCCACCAGAAATCCAAGAATGTGATCTATGGCAAGGAAACATATGTGGGGTGAGGTGTACGAGCCTCTGGTCGATGATTAATGGCCACAAAACCCCCATTTTGCTGAAAATAGCCATGAACGACCATTTTCAATAATACCGAAGGCTAACACCTATGGATTTTTGACCAAGAAATGGTCTCCACCAGAAATCCAAGAATGTGATCTATGGCAAGGAAACATATGTGGGGTGAGGTGTACGAGCCTCTGGTCGATGATCAATGGCCACAGAACCCCCATTTTGCCGAAAATAGCCATGAACGACCATTTTCAATAATACCGAAGGCTAACACGTACGAGTTTTTGACCAAGAAATGGTCTCCACCAGAAATCCAAGAATGTGATCTATGGCAAGGAAACATATGTGGGGTGAGGTGTATGAGCCTCTGGTCGATGATCAATGGCCACACAACCCCCATTTTTGTCGAAAATAGCCATGAACGACCATTTTCAATAATATCGAAGGCTAACACCTACGGTTTTTTGACCAAGAAATGGTCTCCACCAGAAATCCAAGATTGTGATCTACGACAAGGAAACATATGTGGGGTGAGGTGTATGAGCCTCTGGTCGACGATCAATGGCCACACAACCCCCATTTTGCCGAAAATAGCCATGAATGACCATTTTCAATAATACCGAAGGCTAACACGTACCCGTTTTTAACCAAGAAATGGTTTCCACCAGAAATCCAAGAATGTAATCTATGGCAAGGAAACATATGTGGGGTGAGGTTTATGAGCCTCTAGTCGATGATAAATGGCCACACAACCCCCATTTTTTATGAAAATAGCCATGAGCGACCTTGAAAATAGCCATGAGCGACCATTTTCAATAATACTAGAGGCTAACACCTACAGATTTTAGACCAAGAAATGGTCTCCACCAGAAATCCAAGAATGTGATCTATGGCAAGGAAACAAATGTGGGGTGAGGTGTATGAGCGTCTGGTCGATGATCAATGGCCACACAACCCCCATTTTTGTCGAAAATAGCCATGAACGACCATTTTCAATAATACCGAAGGCTAACACCTACAGATTTTTGACCAAGAAATGGTCTCCACCAGAAATCCAAGAATGTGATCTATGGCAAGGAAACATATGTGGGGTGAGGTGTATGAGCCTCTGGTCGATGATCAATGGCCACACAACCCCCATTTTTGTCGAAAATAGCCATGAATGACCATTTTCAATAATATCGAAGGCTAACACCTACGGATTTTTTACCAAGAAATGGTCTCCACCAGAAATCCAAGAATGTGATCTACGACAACGAAACATATGTGGGGTGAGGCGTATGAGCCTCTGGTCGACGATCAATGGCCACAGAACCCCCATTTTGCCGAAAATAGCCATGAGCGACCATTTTCAATAATATTAGAGGCTAAGACCTACGGATTTTTGACCAAGAAATGGTCTCCACCAGAAATCCAAGAATGTGATCTATGGCGAGGAAACATATGTGGGGTGAGGTGTATGAGCCTCTGGTTGACGATCAATGGCCACACAACCCCCATTTTTGTCGAAAATAGCCATGAACGACCATTTTCAATAATACCGAAGGCTAACACCTACGGATTTTTGACCAAGAAATGGTCTCCACCAGAAATCCAAGAATGTGATCTATGGCAAGGAAACATATGTGGGGTGAGGTGTACGAGCCTCTGGTCGATGATTAATGGCCACAAAACCCCCATTTTGCCGAAAATAGCCATGAACGACCATTTTCAATAATACCGAAGGCTAACACCTATGGATTTTTGACCAAGAAATGGTCTCCACCAGAAATCCAAGAATGTGATCTATGGCAAGGAAACATATGTGGGGTGAGGTGTACGAGCCTCTGGTCGATGATCAATGGCCACAGAACCCCCATTTTGCCGAAAATAGCCATGAACGACCATTTTCAATAATACCGAAGGCTAACACGTACGAGTTTTTGACCAAGAAATGGTCTCCACCAGAAATCCAAGAATGTGATCTATGGCAAGGAAACATATGTGGGGTGAGGTGTATGAGCCTCTGGTCGATGATCAATGGCCACACAACCCCCATTTTTGTCGAAAATAGCCATGAACGACCATTTTCAATAATATCGAAGGCTAACACCTACGGTTTTTTGACCAAGAAATGGTCTCCACCAGAAATCCAAGATTGTGATCTACGACAAGGAAACATATGTGGGGTGAGGTGTATGAGCCTCTGGTCGACGATCAATGGCCACACAACCCCCATTTTGCCGAAAATAGCCATGAATGACCATTTTCAATAATACCGAAGGCTAACACGTACGCGTTTTTAACCAAGAAATGGTTTCCACCAGAAATCCAAGAATGTAATCTATGGCAAGGAAACATATGTGGGGTGAGGTTTATGAGCCTCTAGTCGATGATAAATGGCCACACAACCCCCATTTTTTATGAAAATAGCCATGAGCGACCTTGAAAATAGCCATGAGCGACCATTTTCAATAATACTAGAGGCTAACACCTACAGATTTTAGACCAAGAAATGGTCTCCACCAGAAATCCAAGAATGTGATCTATGGCAAGGAAACAAATGTGGGGTGAGGTGTATGAGCGTCTGGTCGATGATCAATGGCCACACAACCCCCATTTTTGTCGAAAATAGCCATGAACGACCATTTTCAATAATACCGAAGGCTAACACCTACGGATTTTTGACCAAGAAATGGTCTCCACCAGAAATCCAAGAATGTGATCTATGGCAAGGAAACATATGTGGGGTGAGGTGTATGAGCCTCTGGTCGATGATCAATGGCCACACAACCCCCATTTTTGTCGAAAATAGCCATGAATGACCATTTTCAATAATATCGAAGGCTAACACCTACGGATTTTTTACCAAGAAATGGTCTCCACCAGAAATCCAAGAATGTGATCTACGACAACGAAACATATGTGGGGTGAGGCGTATGAGCCTCTGGTCGACGATCAATGGCCACAGAACCCCCATTTTGCCGAAAATAGCCATGAGCGACCATTTTCAATAATATTAGAGGCTAAGACCTACGGATTTTTGACCAAGAAATGGTCTCCACCAGAAATCCAAGAATGTGATCTATGGCGAGGAAACATATGTGGGGTGAGGTGTATGAGCCTCTGGTCGACGATCAATGGCCACACAACCCCCATTTTTGTCGAAAATAGCCATGAACGACCATTTTCAATAATACCGAAGGCTAACACCTACGGATTTTTGACCAAGAAATGGTCTCCACCAGAAATCCAAGAATGTGATCTATGGCAAGGAAACATATGTGGGGTGAGGTGTACGAGCCTCTGGTCGATGATTAATGGCCACAAAACCCCCATTTTGCCGAAAATAGCCATGAACGACCATTTTCAATAATACCGAAGGCTAACACCTATGGATTTTTGACCAAGAAATGGTCTCCACCAGAAATCCAAGAATGTGATCTATGGCAAGGAAACATATGTGGGGTGAGGTGTACGAGCCTCTGGTCGATGATCAATGGCCACAGAACCCCCATTTTGCCGAAAATAGCCATGAACGACCATTTTCAATAATACCGAAGGCTAACACGTACGAGTTTTTGACCAAGAAATGGTCTCCACCAGAAATCCAAGAATGTGATCTATGGCAAGGAAACATATGTGGGGTGAGGTGTATGAGCCTCTGGTCGATGATCAATGGCCACACAACCCCCATTTTTGTCGAAAATAGCCATGAACGACCATTTTCAATAATATCGAAGGCTAACACCTACGGTTTTTTGACCAAGAAATGGTCTCCACCAGAAATCCAAGATTGTGATCTACGACAAGGAAACATATGTGGGGTGAGGTGTATGAGCCTCTGGTCGACGATCAATGGCCGCACAACCCCCATTTTGCCGAAAATAGCCATGAATGACCATTTTCAATAATACCGAAGGCTAACACGTACGCGTTTTTAACCAAGAAATGGTTTCCACCAGAAATCCAAGAATGTAATCTATGGCAAGGAAACATATGTGGGGTGAGGTTTATGAGCCTCTAGTCGATGATAAATGGCCACACAACCCCCATTTTTTATGAAAATAGCCATGAGCGACCTTGAAAATAGCCATGAGCGACCATTTTCAATAATACTAGAGGCTAACACCTACAGATTTTAGACCAAGAAATGGTCTCCACCAGAAATCCAAGAATGTGATCTATGGCAAGGAAACAAATGTGGGGTGAGGTGTATGAGCGTCTGGTCGATGATCAATGGCCACACAACCCCCATTTTTGTCGAAAATAGCCATGAACGACCATTTTCAATAATACCGAAGGCTAACACCTACGGATTTTTGACCAAGAAATGGTCTCCACCAGAAATCCAAGAATGTGATCTATGGCAAGGAAACATATGTGGGGTGAGGTGTATGAGCCTCTAGTCGATGATCAATGGCCACACAACCCCCATTTTTGTCGAAAATAGCCATGAATGACCATTTTCAAAAATACCAAAGGCTAACACGTATGGATTTTTGACCAAGAAATGGTCTCCACCAGGAATCCAAGAATGTGATCTATGGCAAGGAAACATATGTGGGTGAGGTGTATGATCCTCTGGTCGATGATCAATGGCCACACAACCCCCATTTTGCCGAAAATAGCCATGAACGACCATTTTCAATAATACCGAAGGCTAACACGTATGAGTTTTTTAACCAAGAAATGGTCTCCACCAGAAATCCAAGAATGTGATCTATGGCAAGGAAACATATGTGGGGTGAGGTTTATGAGCCTCTAGGTGATGATAAATGGCCACACAACCCCCATTTTTATGAAAATAGCCATGAGCGACCATTTTCAATAATACTAGAGGCTAAGACCTACGGATTTTAGACCAAGAAATGGTCTCCACCAGAAATCCAAGAATGTGATCTATGGCAAGGAAACATATGTGGGGTGAGGTGTATGAGCATCTGGTCGATGATCAATGGCCACACACCCCCATTTTTGTCGAAAATAGCCATGAACGACCATTTTCAATAATACCGAAGGCTAACACCTACGGATTTTTGACCAAGAAATGGTCTCCACCAGAAATCCAAGAATGTGATCTATGGCAAGGAAACATATGTGGGGTGAGGTGTATGAGCCTCTAGTCGATGATCAATGGCCACACAACCCCCATTTTTGTCGAAAATAGCCATGAACCACCATTTTCAATAATACCGAAGGCTAACACCTACGGATTTTTGACCAAGAAATGGTCTCCACCAGAAATCCAAGAATGTGATCTATGGCAAGGAAACATATGTGGGGTGAGGTGTATGAGCCTCTGGTCGATGATCAATGGCCACACAACCCCCATTTTGCCGAAAATAGCCATGAATGACCATTTTCAATAATACCGAAGGCTAACACGTACGAGTTTTTAACCAAGAAATGGTTTCCACCAGAAATCCAAGAATGTAATCTATGGCAAGGAAACATATGTGGGGTGAGGTTTATGAGCCTCTAGTCGATGATAAATGGCCACACAACCCCCATTTTTTATGAAAATAGCCATGAGCGACCATTTTCAATAATACTAGAGGCTAACACCTACGGATTTTAGACCAAGAAATGGTCTCCACCAGAAATCCAAGAATGTGATCTATGGCAAGGAAACATATGTGGGGTGAGGTGTATGAGCGTCTGGTCGATGATCAATGGCCACACAACCCCCATTTTTGTCGAAAATAGCCGTGAACGACCATTTTCAATAATACCGAAGGCTAACACCTACGGATTTTTGACCAAGAAATGTCTGCACCAGAAATCCAAGAATGTGATCTATGGCAAGGAAACATATGTGGGGTGAGGTGTATGAGCCTCTAGTCGATGATCAATGGCCACACAACCCCCATTTTTGTCGAAAATAGCCATGAATGACCATTTTCAAAAATACCAAAGGCTAACACGTACGGATTTTTAACCAAGAAATGGTCTCCACCAGAAATCCAAGAATGTGATCTATGGCAAGGAAACATATATGGGGTGAGGTGTACGAGCCTCTGGTTGATGATCAATGGCCACACAACCCCCATTTTGCCGAAAATAGCCATGAATGACCATTTTCAATAATACCGAAGGCTAACACGTACGAGTTTTTAACCAAGAAATGGTTTCCACCAGAAATCCAAGAATGTAATCAATGGCAAGGAAACATATGTGGGGTGAGGTTTATGAGCCTCTAGTCGATGATAAATGGCCACACAACCCCCATTTTTTATGAAAATAGCCATGAGCGACATTGAAAATAGCCATGAGCGACCATTTTCAATAATACTAGAGGCTAACACATACGGATTTTAGAACAAGAAATGGTCTCCACCAGAAATCCAAGAATGTGATCTATGGCAAGGAAACATATGTGGGGTGAGGTGTATGAGTGTCTGGTCGATGATCAATGGCCACACAACCCCCATTTTTGTCGAAAATAGCCATGAACGACCATTTTCAATAATACCGAAGGCTAACACCTACGGATTTTTGACCAAGAAATGGTCTCCACCAGAAATCCAAGAATGTGATCTATGGCAAGGAAACATATGTGGGGTGAGGTGTATGAGCCTCTGGTCGACGATCAATGGCCACACAACCCTAATTTTTGTCGAAAATAGCCATGAACGACCATTTTCAATGACACTGAAGGCTAACACCTACGGATTTTTGACCAAGAAATGGTCTCCACCATAAATCCAAGAATGTGATCTATGGCAAGGAAACATATGTGTAGTGAGGTGTATGAGCCTCTGGTCGAAGATCAATGGCCACACAACCCCCATTTTTGTCGAAAATAGCCATGAATGACCATTTTCAAAAATACCAAAGGCTAACACGTACGGATTTTTGACCAAGAAATGGTCTCCACCAGAAATCCAAGAATGTGATCTATGGCAAGGAAACATATGTGGGGTGAGGTGTACGAGCCTCTGGTCGATAATGAATGGTCACACAACCCCCATTTTGCCGAAAATAGCCATGAACGACCATTTTCAATAATACCGAAGGCTAACACGTACGAGTTTTTAACCAAGAAATGGTCTCCACCAGAAATCCAAGAATGTGATCTATGGCAAGGAAACATATGTGGGGCGAGGTTTATGAGCCTCTAGTCAATGATAAATGGCCACACAACCCCCATTTTTTATGAAAATAGCCATGAGCGACCTTGAAAATAGCCATGAGCGACCATTTTCAATAATACTAGAGGCTAACACCTATGGATTTTAGACCTAGAAATGGTCTCCACCAGAAATCCAAGAATGTGATCTATGACAAGGAAACATATGTGGGGTGAGGTGTATAAGCGTCTGGTCGATGATCAATGGCCACACAACCCCCATTTTTGTCGAAAATAGCCATGAACGACCATTTTCAATAATACCGAAGGCTAACACCTACGGATTTTTGACCAAGAAATGGTCTCCACCAGAAATCCAAGAATGTGATCTATGGCAAGGAAACATATGTGGGGTGAGGTGTATGAGCCTCTGGTCGATGATCAATGGCCACACAACCCCCATTTTTTGTCGAAAATAGCCATGAACGACCATTTTCAATAATACTGAAGGCTAACACCTACGGATTTTTGACCAAGAAATGGTCTCCACCAGAAATCCAAGAATGTGATCTGTGGCAAGGAAACATATGTGGGGTGAGGTGTATGAGCGTCTGGTCGATGATCAATGGCCACACAACCCCCATTTTTGTCGAAAATAGCCATGAATGACCATTTACAATAATACCGAAGGCTAACACCTACGGATTTTTGACCAAGAAATGGTCTCCACCAGAAATCCAAGAATGTGATCTATGGAAAGGAAACATATGTGGGGTGTGGTGTACGAGCCTTTGGTCGATGATCAATGGCCACAGAACCCCCATTTTGCCGAAAATAGCCATGAACGACCATTTTCAATAATACCGAAGGCTAACACGTACGAGTTTTTGACCAAGAAATGGTCTCCACCAAAAATCCAAGAATGTGATCTATGGCAAGGAAACATATGTGGGGTGAGGTGTACGAGCCTCTGGTTGATGATCAATGGCCAGACAACCCCCATTTTGCCGAAAATAGCCATGAATGACCATTTTCAATAATACCGAAGGCTAACACGTACGAGTTTTTAACCAAGAAATGGTTTCCACCAGAAATCCAAGAATGTAATCTATGGCAAGGAAACATATGTGGGGTGAGGTTTATGAGCCTCTAGTCGCTGATAAATGGCCACACAACCCCCATTTTTTATGAAAATAGCCATGAGCGACCTTGAAAATAGCCATGAGCGACCATTTTCAATAATACTAGAGGATAACACCTACGGATTTTAGACCAAGAAATGGTCTCCACCAGAAATCCAAGAATGTGATCTATGGCAAGGAAACATATGTGGGGTGAGGTGTATGAGCGTCTGGTCGATGATCAATGGCCACACAACCCCCATTTTTGTCGAAAATAGCCATGAACGACCATTTTCAATAATACCGAAGGCTAACACCTACGGATTTTTGACCAAAAAATGGTCTCCACCAGAAATCCAAGAATGTGATCTATGGCAAGGAAACATATGTGGGGTGAGGTGTATGAGCCTCTGGTCGACGATCATGGCCACACAACCCTAATTTTTGTCGAAAATAGCCATGAACGACCATTTTCAATGACACTGAAGGCTAACACCTACGGATTTTTGACCAAGAAATGGTCTCCACCATAAATCCAAGAATGTGATCTATGGCAAGGAAACATATGTGTAGTGAGGTGTATGAGCCTCTGGTCGAAGATCAATGGCCACACAACCCCCATTTTTGTCGAAAATAGCCATGAATGACCATTTTCAAAAATACCAAAGGCTAACACGTACGGATTTTCGACCAAGAAATGGTCTCCACCAGAAATCCAAGAATGTGATCTATGGCAAGGAAACATATGTGGGGTGAGGTGTACGAGCCTCTGGTCGATAATGAATGGCCACACAACCCCCATTTTGCCGAAAATAGCCATGAACGATAATTTTCAATAATACCGAAGGCTAACACGTACGAGTTTTTAACCAAGAAATGGTCTCCACCAGAAATCCAAGAATGTGATCTATGGCAAGGAAACATATGTGGGGCGAGGTTTATGAGCCTCTAGTCGATGATAAATGGCCACACAACCCCCATTTTTTATGAAAATAGCCATGAGCGACCTTGAAAATAGCCATGAGCGACCATTTTCAATAATACTAGAGGCTAACACCTATGGATTTTAGACCAAGAAATGGTCTCCACCAGAAATCCAAGAATGTGATCTATGGCAAGGAAACATATGTGGGGTGAGGTGTATGAGCGTCTGGTCGATGATCAATGGCCACACAACCCCCATTTTTGTCGAAAATAGCCATGAACGACCATTTTCAATAATACCGAAGGCTAACACCTACGGATTTTTGACCAAGAAATGGTCTCCACCAGAAATCCAAGAATGTGATCTATGGCAAGGAAACATATGTGGGGTGAGGTGTATGAGCCTCTGGTCGATGATCAATGGCCACACAACCCTAATTTTTGTCGAAAATAGCCATGAACGACCATTTTCAATGACACTGAAGGCTAACACCTACGGATTTTTGACCAAGAAATGGTCTCCACCATAAATCCAAGAATGTGATCTATGGCAAGGAAACATATGTGGGGTGAGGTGTATGAGCCTCTGGTCGATGATCAATGGCCACACAACCCCCATTTTTGTCGAAAATATCCATGAATGACCATTTACAATAATACCGAAGGCTAACACCTACGGATTTTTGACCAAGAAATGGTCTCCACCAGAAATCCAAGAATGTGATCTATGGCAAGGAAACATATGTGGGGTGAGGTGTATGAGCCTATGGTCGATGATCAATGGCCACACAACCCCCATTTTTGTCGAAAATAGCCATGAACGACCATTTTCAATAATATCGAAGGCTAACACCTACGAATTTTTGACCAAGAAATGGTCTCCACCAGAAATCCAAGAATGTGATCTACGACAAGGAAACATATGTGGGGTGAGGTGTATGAGCCTCTGGTCGACGATCAATGGCCACACAACCCCCATTTTGCCGAAAATAGCCATGAATGACCATTTTCAATAATACCGAAGGCTAACACGTACGAGTTTTTTAACCAAGAAATGGTTTCCACCAGAAATCGAAGAATGTAATCTATGGCAAGGAAACATATGTGGGGTGAGGTTTATGAGCCTCTAGTCGATGATAAATGGCCACACAACCCCCATTTTTTATGAAAATAGCCATGAGCGACCTTGAAAATAGCCATGAGCGACCATTTTCAATAATACTAGAGGCTAACACCTACGGATTTTAGACCAAGAAATGGTCTCCACCAGAAATCCAAGAATGTGATATATGGCAAGGAAACATATGTGGGGTGAGGTGTATGAGCGTCTGGTCGATGATCAATGGCCACACAACCCCCATTTTTGTCGAAAATAGCCATGAACGACCATTTTCAATAATACCGAAGGCTAACACCTACGGATTTTGACCAAGAAATGGTCTCCACCAGAAATCCAAGAATGTGATCTATGGCAAGGAAACATATGTGGGGTGAGGTGTATGAGCCTCTGGTCGACGATCAATGGCCACACAACCCTAATTTTTGTCGAAAATAGCCATGAACGACCATTTTCAATGACACTGAAGGCTAACACCTACGGATTTTTGACCAAGAAATGGTCTCCACCATAAATCCAAGAATGTGATCTATGGCAAGGAAACATATGTGTAGTGAGGTGTATGAGCCTCTGGTCGAAGATCAATGGCCACACAACCCCCATTTTTGTCGAAAATAGCCATGAATGACCATTTTCAAAAATACCAAAGGCTAACACGTACGGATTTTTGACCAAGAAATGGTCTCCACCAGAAATCCAAGAATGTGATCTATGGCAAGGAAACATATGTGGGGTGAGGTGTACGAGCCTCTGGTCGATGATCAATGGCCACACAACCCCCATTTTGCCGAAAATAGCCATGAACGACCATTATCAATAATACCGAAGGCTAACACGTACGAGTTTTTAACCAAGAAATGGTCTCCACCAGAAATCCAAGAATGTGATCTATGGCAAGGAAACATATGTGGGGTGAGGTTTATGAGCCTCTAGTCGATGATAAATGGCCACACAACCCCCATTTTTTATGAAAATAGCCATGAGCGACCTTGAAAATAGCCATGAGCGACCATTTTCAATAATACTAGAGGCTAACACCTACGGATTTTAGACCAAGAAATGGTCTCCACCAGAAATCCAAGAATGTGTCTATGGCAAGGAAACATATGTGGGGTGAGGTGTATGAGCGTCTGGTCGATGATCAATGGCCACACAACCCCCATTTTTGTCGAAAATAGCCATGAACGACCATTTTCAATAATACAGAAGGCTAACACCTACGGATTTTTGACCAAGAAATGGTCTCCACCAGAAATCCAAGAATGTGATCTATGGCAAGGAAACATATGTGGGGTGAGGTGTATGAGCCTCTGGTCGACGATCAATGGCCACACAACCCTAATTTTTTGTCGAAAATAGCCATGAACGACCATTTCAATGACACTAAAGGCTAACACCTACGGATTTTTGACCAAGAAATGGTCTCCACCATAAATCCAAGAATGTGATCTATGGCAAGGAAACATATGTGTAGTGAGGTGTATGAGCCTCTGGTCGAAGATCAATGGCCACACAACCCCCATTTTTGTCGAAAATAGCCATGAATGACCATTTTCAAAAATACCAAAGGCTAACACATTCGGATTTTTGCCCAAGAAATGGTCTCCCACCAGAAATCCAAGAATGTGATCTATGGCAAGGAAACATATGTGGGGTGAGGTGTACGAGCCTCTGGTCGATGATCAATGGCCACAGAACCCCCATTTTGCCGAAAATAGCCATGAATGACCATTTTCAATAATACCGAAGGCTAACATGTACGAGTTTTTGACCAAGAAATGGTCTCCACCAAAAATCCAAGAATGTGATCTATGGCAGGAAACATATGAGGGGTGAGATTTATGAGCCTCTAGTCGATGATAAATGGCCACACAACCCCCATTTTTTATGAAAATAGCCATGAGCGACCATTTTCAATAATATTAGAGGCTAAGACCTACGGATTTTTGACCAAGAAATGGTCTCCACCAGAAATCTAAGAATGTGATCTATGGCAAGGAAACATATGTGGGGTGAGGTGTATGAGCCTCTGGTCGATGATCAATGGCCACACAACCCACATTGTTGTCGAAAATAGCCATGAATGACCATTTACAATAATACCGAAGGCTAACACCTACGGATTTTTGACCAAGAAATGGTCTCCACCAGAAATCCAAGAATGTGATCTATGGCAAGGAAACATATGTGGGGTGAGGTGTATGAGCCTCTGGTCGATGATCAATGGCCACACAACCCCCATTTTTGTCGAAAATGGCCATGAACGACCATTTTCAATAATATCGAAGGCTAACACTTACGGATTTTTGACCAAGAAATGGTCTCCACCAGAAATCAAAGAATGTGATCTACGACAAGGAAACATATGTGGGGTGAGGTGTATGAACCTCTGGTCGACGATCAATGGCCACACACCCCCATTTTGCCGAAAATAGCCATGAATGACCATTTTCAATAATACCAGAAGGCTAACACGTACGAGTTTTTAACCAATAAATGGTTTCCACCAGAAATCCAAGAATGTGACTATGGCAAGGAAACATATGTGGGGTGAGGTGTATGAGCCTCTGGTCGATGATCAATGGCCACACAACCCCCATTTTGCGAAAATAGCCATGAACGACCATTTTCAATAATACCGAAGGCTAACACGTACGGATTTTGACCAAGAAATGGTCTCCACCAAAAATCCAAGAATGTGATCTATGGCAAGGAAACATATGTGTAGGAGGTGTATGAGCCTCTGGTCGAAGATCAATGGCCACACAACCCCCATTTTGTCGAAAATAGCCATGAATGACCATTTTCAAAAATACCAAAGGCTAACACGTACGGATTTTTGACCAAGAAATGGTCTCCACCAGAAATCCAAGAATGTGATCTATGGCAAGGAAAACATATGTGGGGTGAGGTGTACGAGCCTCTGGTCGATGATCATGGCCACACAACCCCCATTTTGCCGAAAATAGCATGACGACCATTTCAATAATACCGAAGGCTAACACGTACGAGTTTTAAACCAAGAAATGGTCTCCACCAGAAATCCAAGAATGTGATCTATGGCAAGGAAACATATGTGGGGTGAGGTTTATGAGCCTCTAGTCGATGATAAATGGCCACACAACCCCCATTTTTATGAAAATAGCCATGAGCGACCTTGAAAATAGCCATGAGCGACCATTTTCAATAATACTAGAGGCTACACCTACGGATTTTAGACCAAGAAATGGTCTCCACCAGAAATCCAAGAATGTGATCTATGGCAAGGAAACATATGTGGGGTGAGGTGTATGAGCGTCTGGTCGATGATCAATGGCCACACAACCCCCATTTTTGTCGAAAATAGCCATGAACGACCATTTCAATAATACAGAAGGCTAACACCTACGGATTTTTGACCAATGAAATGGTCTCCACCAGAAATCCAAGAATGTGATCTATGGCAAGGAAACATATGTGGGGTGAGGTGTATGAGCCTCTGGTCGACGATCAATGGCCACACAACCCTAATTTTTGTCGAAAATAGCCATGAACGACCATTTTCAATGACACTAAAGGCTAACACCTACGGATTTTTGACCAAGAAATGGTCTCCACCATAATCCAAGAATGTGATCTATGGCAAGGAAACATATTGTGTAGTGAGGTGTATGAGCCTCTGTCGAAGATCAATGGCCCCACAACCCCCATTTTTGTCGAAAATAGCCATGAATGACCATTTTCAAAAATACCGAAAGGCTAACACATTCGGATTTTTGCCCAAGAAATGGTCTCCACCAGAAATCCAAGAATGTGATCTATGGCAAGGAAACATATGTGGGGTGAGGTGTACGAGCCTCTGGTCGATGATCAATGCCACACAACCCCCATTTTGCCGAAAATAGCCATGAATGACCATTTTCAATAATACCGAAGGCTAACACTGTACGAGTTTTTGGACCAAAGAATGGTCTCCACCAAAATCCAAGAATGTGATCTATGCAGGAAACATATGAGGGGTGAGGTTTATGAGCCTCTAGTCGATGATAAATGGCCACACAACCCCCATTTTTTATGAAAATAGCCATGAAGCGACCATTTTCAATAATATTATAGGCTAAGACCTACGGATTTTTGACCAAGAAATGGTCTCCACCAGAAATCTAAGAATGTGATCTATGGCAAGGAAACATATGTGGGGTGAGGTGGTATGAGCCTCTGGTCGATGATCAATGGCCACACAACCCACATTGTGTCGAAAATAGCCATGAATGACCATTTACAATAATACCGAAGGCTAACACCTACGGATTTTTGACCAAGAAATGGTCTCCACCAGAAATCCAAGAATGTGATCTATGGCAAGGAAACATATGTGGGGTGAAGGTGTATGAGCCTCTGGTCGATGATCAATGGCCACACAACCCCCATTTTGTCGAAAATGGCCATGAACGACCATTTTCAATAATATCGAAGGCTAACACCTTACGGATTTTTGACCAAGAAATGGTCTCCACCAGAAATCAAAGAATGTGATCTACTGGACAAGGAAACATATGTGGGGTGAGGTGTATGAGCCTCTGGTCGACGATCAATGGCCACACAACCCCCATTTTGCCGAAAATAGCCATGAATGACCATTTTCAATAATACCGAAGGCTAACACGTACGAGTTTTTAACCAATAAATGGTTTCCACCAGAAATCCAAGAATGTATCTATGGCAAGGAAACATATGTGGGGTGAGGTTGTACGAGCCTCTGGTCGATGATCAATGGCCACACAACCCCCATTTTGCCGAAAATAGCCATGAACGACCATTTTCAATAATACCGAAGGCTAACACCTACGAGTTTTTGACCAAGAAATGGTCTCCACCAGAAATCCAAGAATGTGATCTATGGCAAGGAACATATGTGGGGTGAGGTGTATGAGCCTCTGGTCGATGATCAAATGGCCACACAACCCCCATTTTTTATGAAAATAGCCATGAATGACCATTTTCAAATAATACTAGAGGCTAACACGTACGGATTTTTGACCAAGAAATGGTCTCCACCAGAAATCCAAGAATGTGATCTATGGCAAGGAAACATATGTGGGGTGAGGTGTATGAGCCTATGGTCGATGATCAATGCCACACAACCCCCATTTTTGTCGAAAATTGCCATGAATGACCATTTACAATAATACCGAAGGCTAACACCTACAGATTTTTGACCAAGAAATGGTCTCCACCAGAAATCCAAGAATGTGATCTATGGCAAGGAAACATATGTGGGGTGAGGTGTATGAGCCTCTGGTCGATGATCAATGGCCACACAACCCCCATTTTTGTCGAAAATAGCCATGAACGATCATTTCAATAATATCGAGGCTAACACCTACGGATTTTGACCAAGAAATGGTCTCCACCAGAATCCAAGAATGTGATCTATGGCAAGGAAACATTTGTGGGGTGGTGTATGAGCCTCTGGTCGACGATCAATGGCCACACAACCCCCATTTTGCCGAAAATAGCCATGAAATGACCATTTTCAATAATACCGAAGGCTAACACCTACGAGTTTTTGAACCAAGAAATGGTCTTCCACCAGAAATCCAAGAATGTAATCTATGGCAAGGAAACATATGTGGGGTGAGGTGTATGAGCCTCTGGTCGATGATAATGGCCACACAACCCCCATTTTTGAAAATAGCCATGACGATGACCATTTTCAATAATACTAGAGGCTAACACCTACGGATTTTTAGACCAAGAAATGGTCTCCACCAGAAATCCAAGAATGTGATCTACGACAAGGAAACATATGTGGGGTGAGGTGTATGAGCCTCTGGTCGACGATCAATGGCCACACAACCCCCATTTTGCCGAAAAAGCCATGAATGACCATTTTCAATAATACCGAAGGCTAACACCTACGATTTTTAACCAAGAAATGGCTCCACCAGAAATCCAAGAATGTATCTATGGCAAGGAAAACATATGTGGGGTGATGTTATGAGCCTCTGTCGATGATCAATGGCCACACAACCCCCATTTGTTATAAAATAGCCATGAGCGACCTTGAAATAGCCATGAGCGACCATTTTCAATAATCCTAGAGGCTAACACCTACGGATTTTGACCAAGAAATGGTCTCCACCAGAAATCCAAGAATGTGATCTATGGCAAGGAAACATATGTGGGGTGAGGTGTATGAGCGTCTGGTCGATGATCAATGGACACACAACCCCATTTTTGTCGAAAATAGCCATGAAACGACCATTTTCAATAATACCGAAGGCTAACACCTACGGATTTTTGACCAAGAAATGGTCTCCACCAATAATCCAAGAATGTGATTTATGGCAAAGAAACATATGTGGGGTGAGGTGTATGAGCCTCTGGTCCGCACGATCAATGGCCACACAACCCTAATTTTTGTCGAAAATAGCCATGAACGACCATTTTCAATGACACTGAAGGCTAAAACCCTACGGATTTTTGACCAAGAAATGGTCTCCACCATAAATCCAAGAATGTGATCTATGGCAAGGAAACAATATGTGTAGTGAGGTGTATGAGCCTCTGGTCGAAGATCAATGGCCACACAACCCCCATTTTGTCGAAAAATAGCCATGATGACCATTTCAAAAATACCAAAGGCTAACACGTACGGATTTTTGACCAAGAAATGGTCTCCCACCAGAAATCCAAGAATGTGATCTATGGCAAGGAAACATATGTGGGGTGAGGTGTACGAGCCTCTGGTCGATGATCAATGGCCACACAACCCCCATTTTGCCGAAAATAGCCATGAACGACCATTTTCAATAATACCGAAGGCTAACACGTACGAGTTTTTAACCAAGAAATGGTCTCCACCAGAATCCAAGAATGTGATCTATGGCAAGGAAACATATGTGGGGTGAGGTTTATGAGCCTCTAGTCGATGATAAATGGCCACACAACCCCCATTTTTTATGAAAATAGCCATGAGCGACTTGAAAAAATAGCCATGAGCGACCATTTTCAATAATACTAGAGGCTAACCCTACGGATTTTAGACCAAGAAATGGTCTCCACCAGAAATCCAAGAATGTGATCTATGGCAAGGAAACATATGTGGGGTGAGGTGTATGAGCGTCTGGTCGATGATCAATGGCCACACAACCCCCATTTTTTGCCGAAAATAGCCATGAACGACCATTTTCAATAATACCTAAAGGCTAACACCTACGGATTTTTGACCAAGAAATGGTCTCCACCAGAAATCCAAGAATGTGATCTATGGCAAGGAAACATATGGGGGTTGAGGTGTATGAGCCTCTGGTCGACGATCAATGCCACACAACCCTAATTTTTGTCGAAAATAGCCATGAACGACCATTTTCAATGACACTGAAGGCTAACACCTACGGATTTTTGACCAAGAAATGGTCTCCACCATAAATCCAAAGAATGTGAATCTATGGCAAGGAAACATATGTGTAGTGAGGTGTATGAGCCTCTGGTTCGAAGATCAATGGCCACACAACCCCCATTTTTGTCGAAAATAGCCATGAATGACCATTTTCAAAAATACCAAAGGCTAACACATTCGGATTTTTGCCCAAGAAAATGGTCTCCACCAGAAATCCAAGAATGTGATCTATGGCAAGGAAACATATGTGGGGTGAGGTGTACGAGCCTCTGGTCGATGATCAATAGGCCAAGAACCCCCATTTTGCCGAAAATAGCCATGAACGACCATTTTCAATAATACCGAAGGCTAACACGTACGAGTTTTGACCAAGAAATGGTCTCCACCAAAAATCCAAGAATGTGATCTATGGCAAGGAAACATATGTGGGGTGAGATTTAATGAGCCTCTAGTCGATGATAAATGGCCACACAACCCCCATTTTTTATGAAAATAGCCGATGAGCGACCATTTTCAATAATATTAGAGGCTAAGACCTACGGATTTTTGACCAAGAAATGGTCTCCACCAGAAATCCAAGAATGTGATCTATGGCAAGGAAACATATGTGGGGTGAGGTGTATGAGCCTTCTGGTCGATGATCATGGCCACACAACCCACATTTTTGTCGAAAATAGCCATGAATGACCATTTACAATAATACCGAAGGCTAACACCTACGGATTTTTGACCAAGAAATGGTCTCCACTAGAAATCCAAGAATGTGATCTATGGCAAGGAAACATAGGTGGGCGTGAGGTGTATGAGCCTCTGGTCGATGAATCAATGGCCACACAACCCCCATTTTTGTCGAAAATAGCCATGAACGCCATTTTCAATATATCGAAGGCTAACACCTACGGATTTTATGACCAAGAAATGGTCTCCACCAGAAATCCAAGAGATGTGATCTACGACAAGGAAACATATGTGGGGTGAGGTGTATGAGCCTCTGGTCGACGATCAATGGCCACACAACCCCCGATTTTGCCGAAAATAGCCATGAATGACCATTTTCAATAATACCGAAGGCTAACACGTACGAGTTTTTAACCAAGAAATGGTTTCCACCAGAAATCCAAGAATGTAATCTATGGCAAGGAAACATATGTGGGGTGAGGTTTATGAGCCTCTAGTCGATGATAAATGCCACACAACCCCATTTTTATGAACATAGCCATGAGCGACCCTTGAAAAATAGCCATGAAGCGACCATTTTCAATAATATTAGAGGCTAAGACCAGTACGGAGTTTTGACCAAGAAATGTTCTCCACCAGAAATCCAAGAATGTGATCTATGGCAAGGAAACATATTGTGGGTGAGGTGTATGAGCCTCTGGTCGATGATCAATGGCCACACAACCCCCATTTTTGTATCGAAAATAGCCATGAAGCGACCATTTACAATAAGATACGAGGCTAACACCTACGGATTTTTGACCAAGAAATGGTCTCCACAGAAATCCAAGAATGTGATCTATGCAAGGAAACATATGTGGGGTGAGGTGTATGAGCCTCTGGTCGATGATCAATGGCCACACAACCCCATTTTTGTCGAAAATAGCCATGAACGACCATTTTCAATAATACGAAGGCTAACACCTATGGATTTTTGACCAAGAAATGGTCTCCACCAGAAATCCAAGAATGTGATCTTACGACAAGGAAACATATGTGGGGTGAGTGTATGAGCCTCTGGTCGACGATCAATGGCCACACAACCCCCATTTTGCCGAAAATAGCCATGAATGACCATTTTCAATAATACCAGAAGGCTAACACGTACGAGTTTTTAACCAAGAAATGGTTTCCACCAGAAATCCAAGAATGTGATCTATGGCAAGGAAACATATGTGGGGTGAGGTTTATGAGCCTCTAGTCGATGATAATGGCCACACAACCCCATTTTTTATGAAAATAGCCTGAGCGACCTTGAACATAGCCATGAGCGACCATTTTCAATAATACTAAGGCTAACACCTACGGATTTTGACCAAGAAAGGTCTCCACCAGAAATCCAAGAATGTGATCTATGGCAAGGAAACATATGTGGGGTGAGGTGTATGAGCGTCTGGTCGATGATCAATGGCCACACAACCCCCATTTTTGTCGAAAATAGCCATGAACGACCATTTTCAATAATACCGAAGGCTAACACCTACGGAATTTTGACCAAGAAATGGTCTCCACCAGAAATCCAAGAATGTGATCTATGGCAAGGAAACATATGTGGGGTGAGGTGTATGAGCCTCTGGTCGACGATCAATGGCCACACAACCCCATTTTTATGAAAATAGCCATGAGCGACCTTGAAAATAGCCATGAGCGACCATTTCAATAATACTAGAGGCTAACACCTACGGATTTTAGACCAAGAAATGGTCTCCACCAGAAATCCAAGAATGTGATCTATGGCAAGGAAACATATGTGGGGTGAGGTGTGAGCGTCTGGTCGATGATCAATGGCCACACAACCCCCATTTTTGTCAAAAATAGCCATGAACGACCATTTTCAATAATACCGAAGGCTAACACCTACGGATTTTTGACCAAGAAATGGTCTCCACCAGAAATCCAAGAATGTGATCTATGGCAAGGAAACATATGTGGGGTGAGGTGTATGAGCCTCTGGTCGATGATCAATGGCCACACAACCCCCATTTTTGTCGAAAATAGCCATGACGACCATTTTCATAATATCGAAGGCTAACACCTACGGATTTTGACCAAGAAATGGTCTCCACCAGAAATCCAAGAATGTGATCTACGACAAGGAAACATATGGGGTGAGGTGTATGAGCCTTTGGTCGACGATCAATGGCCACACAACCCCCATTTTGCGAAAATAGCCATGAATGACCATTTTCAATAATATCGAAGGCTAACACCTACGGATTTTTGACCAAGAAATGGTCTCCACCAGAAATCCAAGAATGTGATCTATGGCAAGGAAACATATGTGGGGTGAGGTGTATGAGCCTCTGGTCGACGATCAATGGCCACACAACCCCCATTTTGCCGAAAATAGCCATGAATGACCATTTTCAATAATACCGAAGGCTAACACCTACGGTTTTTAACCAAGAAATGGTTCCACCAGAAATCCAAGAATGTATCTATGGCAAGGAAACATATGTGGGGTGAGGTTTATGAGCCTCTAGTCGATGATAAATGGCCACACAACCCCCATTTTTTATGAAATAGCCATGAGCGAAAATAGCCATGAGACCATTTTCAATAATACTAGAGGCTAACACCTACGGATTTTTAGACCAAGAAATGGTCTCCACCAGAAATCCAAGAATGTGATATATGGCAAGGAAACATATGTGGGGTGAGGTGTATGAGCGTCTGGTCGATGATCAATGGCCACACAACCCCATTTTTGTCGAAAATAGCCATGAACGACCATTTTCAATAATACCGAAGGCTAACACCTACGGATTTTTGACCAAGAAATGGTCTCCACCAGAAATCCAAGAATGTGATCTATGGCAAGGAAACATATGTGGGGGTGAGGTGTAAGCCTCTGGTCGATGATCAATGGCCACACAACCTCCATTTTTGTCGAAAATAGCCATGAACGACCATTTTCATAATATCGAAGGCTAACACCTACTGATTTTTGACCAAGAAATGGTCTCCACCAAAATCCAAGAATGTGATCTACGACAAGGAAACATATGCGGGGTGAGGTGTATGAGCCTCTGGTCGACGATCAATGGCCACACAACCCCCATTTTGCCGAAAATAGCCATGAATGACCATTTTCAATAATATCGAAGGCTAACACCTACGGATTTTTGACCAAGAAATGGTCTCCACCAGAAATCCAAGAATGTGTATCTACGGCAAGGAAACATATGTGGGGTGAGGTGTATGAGCCTCTGGTCGACGATAAATGGCCACACAACCCCCATTTTGCCAAAATAGCCATGAATGACCATTTTCAATAATACCGAAGGCTAACCGTACGAGTTTTTAACCAAGAAATGGTTCCACCAGAAATCCAAGAATGTAATCTATGGCAAGAAAACATATGTGGGGTGGGTTTATGAGCCTCTAGTCGATGATAATGGCCACACAACCCCCATTTTTTATGAAAATAGCCATGAACCTTGAAATAGCCATGAGCGACCATTTTCAATAATCTAAGAGGCTAACACCTACGGATTTTAGACCAAGAAATGGTCTCCACCAGAAATCCAAGAATGTGATCTATGGCAAGGAAACATATGTGGGGTGAGGTGTATGAGCGTCTGGTCGATGATCAATGGCCACACAACCCCCATTTTTGTCGAAAATAGCCATGAACGACCATTTTCAATAATACCGAAGGCTAACACCTACGGATTTTTTACCAAGAAATGGTCTCCACCAGAAATCCAAGAATGTGATCTATGGCAAGGAAACATATGTGGGGTGAGGTGTATGAGCCTCTAGTCGATGATCAATGGCCACACAACCCCCATTTTGTCGAAAATAGCCATGAATGACCATTTTCAAAATACCAAAGGCTAACAAGTACGGATTTTAACCAAGAAATGGTCTCCACCAGAATCCAAGAATGTGATCTATGGCAAGGAAACATATGTGGGGTGAGGTGTACGAGCCTCTAGTCGATGATCAATGGCCACACAACCCCCATTTTGCCGAAAATAGCCATGAATGACCATTTTCAATAATACCGAAGGCTAACACGTACGAGTTTTTTAACCAAGAAATGGTCTCCACCAGAAATCCAAGAATGTGATCTATGGCAAGGAAACATATGTGGGGTGAGGTGTATGAGCGTCTGGTCGATGATCAATGGCCACACACCCCCATTTTTGTCGAAAATAGCCATGAACGACCATTTTCAATAATACCGAAGGCTAACACCTACGGATTTTTGACCAAGAAATGGTCTCCACCAGAAATCCAAGAATGTGATCTATGGCAAGGAAACATATGTGGGGTGAGGTGTATGAGCCTCTGGTCGACGATCAATGGCCACACAACCCTAATTTTTGTCGAAAATAGCCATGAACGACCATTTTCAATGACATTGAAAGCTAACACCTACGGATTTTTGACCAAGAAATGATCTCCACCATAAATCCAAGAATGTGATATATGGCAAGGAAACATATGTAGTGAGGTGTATGAGCCTCTGGTCGATGATCAATGGCCACACAACCCCATTTTTGTCGAAAATAGCCATGAATGACCATTTACAATAATACCGAAGGCTAACACCTACGGATTTTTGACCAAGAAATGGTCTCCACCAGAAATCCAAGAATGTGATCTATGGCAAGGAAACATATGTGGGGTGAGGTGTATGAGCCTCTGGTCGACGATCAATGGCCACACAACCCCCATTTTGCCGAAAATAGCCATGAATGACCATTTTCAATAACCGAAGGCTAACACGTACGAGTTTTTAACCAAGAAATGGTCTCCACCAGAAATCCAAGAATGTAATCTATGGCAAGGAAACATATGTGGGGTGAGGTTTATGAGCCTCTAGTCGATGATAATGGCCACACAACCCATTTTTTATGAAAATAGCCATGAGCGACCTTGAAAATAGCCATGAGCGACCATTTTCAATAATACTAGAGGCTAACACCTACGGATTTTAGACCAAGAAATGGTCTCCACCAGAAATCCAAGAATGTGATCTATGGCAAGGAAACATATGTGGGGTGAGGTGTATGAGCGTCTGGTCGATGATCAATGGCCACACAACCCCCATTTTTGTCGAAAATAGCCATGAATGACCATTTTCATTAATACCGAAGGCTAACACCTACGGATTTTTGACCAAGAAATGGTCTCCACCAGAAATCCAAGAATGTGATCTATGGCAAGGAAACATATGTGGGGTGAGGTGTATGAGCCTCTAGGTCGATGATCAATGGCCACACAACCCCCATTTTTGTCGAAAATAGCCATGAATGACCATTTTCAATAATACCAAGGCTAACACGTACGGATTTTTGACCAAGAAATGGTCTCCACCAGAAATCCAAGAATGTGATCTATGGCAAGGAAACATATGTGGGGTGAGGTGTACGAGCCTCTGGTCGATGATCAATGGCCACACAACCCCTTTTGCCAAAAATAGCCATGAATGACCATTTTCAATAATACCGAAGGCTAACACGTACGAGTTTTTAACCAAGAAATGGTTTCCACCAGAAATCCAAGAATGTATCTATGGCAAGGAAACATATGTGGGGTGAGGTTTATGAGCCTCTAGTCGATGATAATGGCCACACAACCCCCATTTTTTATGAAATAGCCATGAGCGACCTTGAAATAGCCATGAGCGACCATTTTCAATAATACTAGAGGCTAACACCTACGGATTTTAGACCAAGAAATGGTCTCCACCATAAATCCAAGAATGTGATCTATGGCAAGGAAACATATGTGGGGTGAGGTGTATGAGCGTCTGGTAGATGATCAATGGCCACACAACCCCCATTTTTGTCGAAAATAGCCATGAACGACCATTTTCAATAATACCGAAGGCTAACACCTACGGATTTTTGACCAAGAAATGGTCTCCACCAGAAATCCAAGAATGTGATCTATGGCAAGGAAACATATGTGGGGTGAGGTGTATGAGCCTCTGGTCGACGATCAATGGCCACACAACCCCCATTTTTTATGAAAATAGCCATGAGCGACCTTGAAAATAGCCATGAGCGACCATTTTCAATAATACTAGAGGCTAACACCTACGGATTTTAGACCAAGAAATGGTCTCCACCAGAAATCCAAGAATGTGATCTATGGCAAGGAAACATATGTGGGGTGAGGTGTATGAGCGTCTGGTCGATGATCAATGGCCACACAACCCCCATTTTTGTCGAAAATAGCCATGAACGACCATTTTCAATAATACCGAAGGCTAACACCTACGGATTTTTGACCAAGAAATGGTCTCCACCAGAAATCCAAGAATGTGATCTATGGCCAGGAAACATATGTGGGGTGAGGTGTATGAGCCTCTGGTCGATGATCAATGGCCACACAACCCCCATTTTTGTCGAAAATAGCCATGAACGACCATTTTCAATAATACCGAAGGCTAACACTACGGATTTTTGACCAAGAAATGGTCTCCACCAGAAATCCAAGAATGTGATCTATGGCAGGAAACATATGTGGGGTGAGGTGTATGAGCCTCTGGTCGATGATCAATGGCCACACAACCCCCATTTTTGTCGAAAATAGCCATGAACGACCATTTCAATAATATCGAAGGCTAACACCTACGGATTTTTGACCAAGAAATGGTCTCCACCAGAAATCCAAGAATGTGATCTACGACAAGGAAACATATGTGGGGTGAGGTGTATGAGCCTCTGGTCGACGATCAATGGCCACACAACCCCCATTTTGCCGAAAATAGCATGAATGACCATTTTCAATAATATCCGAAGGCTAACACCTACGGATTTTTGACCAAGAAATGGTCTCAACCAGAAATCCAAGAATGTGATCTATGGCAAGGAAACATATGTGGGGTGAGGTGTATGAGCCTCTGGTCGACGATCAATGGCCACACAACCCCCATTTTTGCGAAAATAGCCATGAATGACCATTTTCAATAATACCGAAGGCTAACACGTACGGTTTTTAACCAAGAAATGGTTCCACCAGAAATCCAAGAATGTAATCTATGGCAAGGAAACATATGTGGGGTGAGGTTTATGAGCCTCTAGTCGATGATAAATGGCCACACAACCCCCATTTTTTATGAAAATAGCCATGAGCGACCTTGAAAATAGCCATGAGCGACCATTTTCAATAATACTAGAGGCTAACACCTACGGATTTTAGACCAAGAAATGGTCTCCACCAGAAATCCAAGAATGTGATCTATGGCAAGGAAACATATGTGGGGTGAGGTGTATGAGCGTCTGGTCGATGATCAATGGCCACACAACCCCCATTTTTGTCGAAAATAGCCATGAACGACCATTTTCAATAATACCGAAGGCTAACACCTACGCATTTTTGACCAAGAAATGGTCTCCACCAGAAATCCAAGAATGTGATCTATGGCAAGGAAACATATGTGGGGTGAGGTGTATGAGCCTCTGGTCGATGATCAATGGCCACACAACCTCCATTTTTGACAAAATAGCCATGAACTACCATTTTCAATAATATCGAAGGCTAACACCTACGGATTTTTGACCAAGAAATGGTCTCCACCAGAAATCCAAGAATGTGATCTACGACAAGGAAACATATGTGGGGTGAGGTGTATGAGCCTCTGGTCGACGATCAATGGCCACACAACCCCCATTTTGCCGAAAATAGCCATGAATGACCATTTTCAATAATATCGAAGGCTAACACCTACGGATTTTTGACCAAGAAATGGTCTCCACCAGAAATCCAAGAATGTGATCTACGACAAGGAAACATATGTGGGTGAGGTGTATGAGCCTCTGGTCGACGATCAATGGCCACACAACCCCCATTTTGCCGAAAATAGCCATGAATGACCATTTTCAATAATACCGAAAGCTAACACGTACGAGTTTTTAACCAAGAAATGGTTTCCACTAGAAATCCAAGAATGTAATCTATGGCAATGAAACATATGTGGGGTGAGGTTTATGAGCCTCTAGTCGATGATAAATGGCCACACAACCCCCATTTTTTATGAAAATAGCCATGAGCGACCTTGAAAATAGCCATCAGCGACCATTTTCAATAATACTAGAGGCTAACACCTACGGATTTTAGACCAAGAAATGGTCTCCACCAGAAATCCAAGAATGTGATCTATGGCAAGGAAACATATGTGGGGTGAGGTGTATGAGCGTCTGGTCGATGATCAATGGCCACACAACCCCCATTTTTGTCGAAATAGCCATGAACGACCATTTTCAATAATACCGAAGGCTAACACCTACGGATTTTTTACCAAGAAATGGTCTCCACCAGAAATCCAAGAATGTGATCTATGGCAAGGAAACATATGTGGGGTGAGGTGTATGAGCCTCTAGTCGATGATCAATGGCCACACAACCCCCATTTTTGTCGAAAATAGCCATGATGACCATTTTCAAAATACCAAAGGCTAACACGTACGGATTTTTAACCAAGAAATGGTCTCCACCAGAAATCCAAGAATGTGATCTATGGCAAGGAAACATATGTGGGGTGAGGTGTACGAGCCTCTGGTCGATGATCAATGGCCACACAACCCCCATTTTGCCGAAAATAGCCATGAATGACCATTTTCAATAATACCGAAGGCTAACACGTACGAGTTTTTA
The DNA here is from genome assembly GCF_902167145.1 of Zea mays. Classification (NCBI taxonomy): domain Eukaryota; kingdom Viridiplantae; phylum Streptophyta; class Magnoliopsida; order Poales; family Poaceae; genus Zea; species Zea mays. The sequence continues at coordinate 30,930 of NW_023367299.1, forward strand.
AACAAGAAATGGTCTCCACTAGAAATCCAAGAATGTGATCTATGGCAAGGAAACATATGTGGGGTGAGGTGTATGAGCGTCTGGTCGATGATCAATGGCCACACAACCCCCATTTTTGTCGAAAATAGCCATGAACGACCATTTTCAATAATACCGAAGGCTAACACCTACGGATTTTTGACCAAGAAATGGTCTCCACCAAAAATCCAAGAATTTGATCTATGGCAAGGAACATATGTGGGTGAGGTGTATGAGCCTCTGGTCGACGATCAATGGCCACACAACCCTAATTTTTGTCGAAAATAGCCATGAACGGCCATTTTCAATGACACTGAAGGCTAACACCTACGGATTTTTGACCAAGAAATGGTCTCCACCATAAATCCAAGAATGTGATCTATGGCAAGGAAACATATGTGTAGTGAGGTGTATGAGCCTCTGGTCGATGATCATGCAATGCCACACAACCCCCATTTTGTCGAAAATAGCCATGAATGACCATTTACAATAATACCGAAGGCTAACACCTACGGATTTTTGACCAAGAAATGGTCTCCACCAGAAATCCAAGAATGTGATCTATGGCAAGGAAACATATGTGGGGTGAGGTGTATGAGCCTCTGGTCGACGATCAATGGCCACACAACCCCCATTTTGCCAAAAATAGCCATGAATGACCATTTTCAATAATACCGAAGGCTAACACGTACGAGTTTTTAACCAAGAAATGGTCTCCACCAGAAATCCAAGAATGTAATCTATGGCAAGGAAACATATGTGGGGTGAGGTTTATGAGCCTCTAGTCGATGATAATGGCCACACACCCCAATTTTTTATGAAATAGCCATGAGCGACCTTGAGAATAGCCATGAGCGACCATTTTCAATAATACTAGAGGCTAACACCTACGGATTTTAGACCAAGAAATGGTCTCCACCAGAAATCCAAGAATGTGATCTATGGCAAGGAAACATATGTGGGGTGAGGTGTATGAGCATCTGGTCGATGATCAATGGCCACACAACCCCCATTTTTGTCGAAAATAGCCATGAATGACCATTTTCAATAATACCGAAGGCTAACACCTACGGATTTTTGACCAAGAAATGGTCTCCACCAGAAATCCAAGAATGTGATCTATGGCAAGGAAACATATGTGGGGTGAGGTGTATGAGCCTCTAGTCGATGATCAATGGCCACACAACCCCCATTTTTGTCGAAAATAGCCATGAATGACCATTTTCAAAAATACCAAAGGCTAACACGTACGGATTTTTGACCAAGAAATGGTCTCCACCAGAAATCCAAGAATGTGATCTATGGCAAGGAAACATATGTGGGGTGAGGTGTACGAGCCTCTGGTCGATGATCAATGGCCACACAACCCCCATTTTGCCGAAAATAGCCATGAATGACCATTTTCAATAATACCGAAGGCTAACACGTACGAGTTTTTAACCAAGAAATGGTTTCCACCAGAAATCCAAGAATGTAATCTATGGCAAGGAAACATTTGTGGGGTGAGGTTTATGAGCCTCTGGTCGATGATGAATGGCCACACAACCCCCATTTTGCCGAAAATAGCCATGAACGACCATTTTCAATAATACCGATGTTGGGCCCATGCTTCGTTGCGCCGAAGGTCTTGCGTGAAGAAGCAGCTTCGGCTGAAATCGTCCCCAGGAAATGGCCGAAGGTTCCTTTTTATAGAGCTTCGGCGTTGCAAACCGACATAAAGATAGAATGACCTTTTTATCCATAGAGGTCTAACATAATGTTGTAAACTTTTGTAAAGGGCATAATTGTAATTCGTCACAGGCTGCGTCCTGTGTCTATAAATAGATGAACAGTACCCCCGTACTGTTCACGCTGACTTGGCATTTGCTTTTGCGTCACGCTTGTACTTTTCCTTCTCTCAGGACCGAAGGTACATTTGTAATTTGAAATCATTTCTATTTTTCCATGTTAATAAAATAGAAATGATTCTATGATGATGCTTATATTATATTTCATGCTTTATATGAGTCCTTCGTCATTACTTGTTATGTTTACGAAGGTATGTCTCTTATGACCTTCGTCCGAAACTCATTATTTCCCGAAGGGACATAATGCTTCGAAGGACGAAGGACTTTAACACTTAACACTTTTTATGTTGCCTTGTTCTTAACTCTTAGCATTTGAGAACAAGTCCCCAACATTGGCGCCCACCTCCGGTGAACTCACTTCCACTTTTCTGAGCTGATGGCTTCGTTCAACAATCAAGCTGGAGTTGCTTCGGACCCGAAGCTGGTGCTCCCGATCACAGGTGGCTCGTCCTCAGAGCCAGCTAACAAGAAGCAGAAGAAGGAAGCGCAGAGAAGAGTACAGCATGTTGGGGTGCAAGGACCCTTCATCAAATCAAGATGGTCTCACATTCCTATTACCTTCTCTCAAGAGGACCTTCAGCTCAAAGATTACCCACACAACGATGCCATGGTTATCTCTTGTGTTATCAAAGGATTTCTGGTTCACAATGTCTTGGTCGATACAGGCAGTGCAGCTGACATCATATTTGCTAAAGCCTTCAGACAGATGCAAGAGCCAGAAGATAAGATTCATGATGCTACACATCCTCTTTGTGGCTTCGGAGGAAGACAGATTGTAGCACTGGGCAAGATCACCATGTCAGTAACCTTCGGATTCATCAACAACACTAGAACTGAGCAAGTTGTGTTTGACATTGTTGACATGGAATATCCTTACAATGCAATTATTGGTCGTGGTACTCTTAATGCCTTCGAAGCAATCCTTCATCCTGCCTATCTTTGCATGAAGATACCTTCGGACCAAGGGCCTATTGCTATCCATGGAAGCCAGGAAGCTGCTAGAAGGGCCGAAGGAAGCTGGACCGACTCCAAGGCAATCCATAATATAGATGGAACTGAAGCTTGTGAACAGTACAAATTCAGAAGGGAGAAGGCAGCTTCAGCAGATCAGCCGAAGCCCATGCTATTGTGTGAGGACATAGCAGAGCAGAAGGTGCTGTTGGGCTCGCAATTATCTGAAGACCAGGAGAAAACCTTGATAAGGTTTTTATTCAACAACAAAGATGTTTTTGCATGGTCGGCTAATGATCTCTGTGGAGTAAATCGGGATGTTATTGAACATTCGCTCAATGTTGACCCATCCTTCAGACCCCGAAAGCAGAGGCTTCGGAAAATGTCTGATGACAAGGCCGAAGGGGCTCGCAATGAAGTAAAAAGACTCCTCAGTGCAGGAGTTATCAGAGAAGTGAAGTATCCAGAGTGGCTAGCTAACACTGTTATGGTGAAGAAGGCCAATGGCAAGTGGAGAATGTGTATCGATTTCACAGATCTCAACAAGGCTTGTCCGAAGGACGAATTCCCGTTGCCAAGGATAGACTCTCTAGTCGATGCAGCAGCTTCTTCAGAGCTCATGAGTCTCTTGGACTGTTACTCAGGATATCATCAAATCTGGATGAAAAAGGAAGATGAGCCGAAAACTAGCTTCATAACTCCAAGTGGCACGTATTGCTATCTTCGGATGCCTGAGGGGCTCAAAAACGCTGGAGGAAGTTTCAGCAGAATGACTGCGAAGGTTCTTCAGTCTCAAATAGGCAGAAATGTGTTGACCTATGTTGATGACATTATCGTCAAAAGCACGAAGCAGGAAAATCATATTGTTGATCTGCAGGAGACCTTCGCCAGCTTCAGACAAGCTGGTTTGAAGCTGAATCCAGAGAAATGTGTCTTCGGAGTAAAGAAGGGTAAATTTCTTGGATGCTTGGTTTCAACAAAGGGAATCGAAGCTAATCCAAATAAAATCGAAGCTATACTTCGAATGGAGCCACCAACTACAAGAAAAGGGGCCCAAAGATTGACAGGAAGGCTGGCATCTCTCAACAGATTTATATCCAGATCAGCAGAAAGAAACTTACCATTTTTCGAGGTGCTGAAGTCAGCCGAAGTCTTTCAATGGGGCCCAAGTCAACAAAAAGCCTTCGAAGAGTTGAAGCAATACTTGATAGATCTCACAACATTAACTCCGCCAACGCCAGGGGCTCCTCTGTTGTTATATGTGGCAGCTTCGCACTCAGCAGTAAGTGCGGCGCTTGTCCAGGAGAAGCTTTATGGCCAGCTTAAGAAGCAAGTTCCAGTGTATTTTGTATCTGAGGTCCTTAGTGTCTCAAAGAAAAATTATACAGAGCTGGAGAAGGTATTATATGCCGTTTTAATGGCATCCAGGAAGCTTCGGCATTATTTTCAGGCATACAATATCATTGTTCCTTCTTCGCAGCCGTTGAAGGATATAATGAGAAATAGAGAAGCTACTGGACGGATTGGGAAATGGGCTGCAGAGCTCAACGAATTTTACATTGATTATGTGCATAGATCTTCGATCCAGTCTCAAGCATTGGCAGATTTCATTGCCGACTGGACGCCAGGGGCTCAGGATGAAGAAGCAAATAAAGATGCCGAAGTGTGGACAGTGTTTTGTGATGGCTCTTGGGGAATCTTCGGAGCAGGTGCAGCTGCTGTGTTGGTTTCACCATCCAAGGTCAAAACTTGTTATGCAGCAAGACTTGATTTCAGCTGCACGAACAATATTGCTGAGTACGAAGCCCTGCTTTGGGCCTTCGGAAATTAAAGGCAATGGGAATCAGAAGGGCAATTCTTAAAACTGATTCCCAGGTGGTTTCGGGTCATGTTGACAAAAGTTGCAAGGCTAAAGATCCGAAGCTTGAAAAATATCTAGATACGGTCCGAAGGATCGAAGCATCCTTCGAAGGATTCTCTGTCAAGAATATTCCTCGAGGACAAAATGAGCATGCTGATTTGCTAGCTAAGTCTGCGGCACAGGGGCTGCCGTTACCTTCGGATGTGTTCTTCGAAACAATAAAGGCACCTTCAGTGGAGCTCCTTGAAAGAGCAGTCCTCAACATATCTCCTGTTTACAGCGAAGATTGGAGAACTGAAATAATCTCTTACCTTCAGGGTAAGTTCCTTTCAGATGACGAAGCTTACAATAAAAGAATAGAGGCAAGAGCTCGTCCGTATGTCATGATAGAAGGGGAATTATACAAACATGGAGTTTGCGCTCCGCTGCTCAAGTGCTTATCTAGAGCCGAAGGTATAGAGTTGATGAAAGAGATACATGCAGGCCTGTGTGGATCCCACATCGGATCCAGGCCATTACTTGGGAAAGTCTTCCGCCAAGGGTTTTATTGGCCGAAGGCAGCTTCGGATGCGGCGGAGTTAGTGCAAAAGTGCGAAGGTTGTCAGAAATGTGCAAGAGATCAAAAACAACCTTCGTCTTTGACACAGCTGATACAACCCATCTGGCCATTGCAAAGGTGGGGCCTTGACTTGTTGGGTCCATTACCACCGGCTCAAGGGAATCTAAAATATGTTATAGTGGCTGTGGAGTATTTTTCCAAGTGGATTGAGGCGAAGCCATTGGCCACAATAACTTCGGCCACTGTCCAAAAGTTTTTCTGGCAGAATATTGTCTGTCGCTTCGGGGTACCGAAGGCAATCACTGTAGATAATGGAACGCAGTTTGACTCCGAAGCTTTCAGAAATTTCTGTGATCAAATTGGAACGAAGATCCATTTTGCATCAGTCAGGCATCCGGAGTCAAATGGGCTCGTTGAAAGGGCCAACGGCATTATAATGACAGGAATAATGAAGTTAATCTTCAATCAACCCAGGGGAAAGTGGCCAGATCAGTTAATCAAAGTGGTGTGGAGCCACAATACAACAACATCAAGGTCTACAGGCTTTACCCCATTCAAATTATTATTCGGTGACGAAGCAATAACTCCGGAGGAAGCAAAAGCTGGATCAATAAGAGTAGTAGCTTCGGCAGAATCAGGTCCCGAAGATGCTTGCCTTGTGGAAAAGGATGCTTTAGAAGGGATCAGGCTTCAGGCCGTGGAGAATATCAATAAATATCAGGCTGAAACAGTTAAATGGCGAGATAGAAAAGTCCGGCTAAAAAATATTGAGCCGGGACACTTGGTGCTTCGGAGAGTGGCTAACCCAGATACAGTGGGTAAGCTACAGTTGAAATGGGAAGGACCATTCTTAGTAGTATCTTCGTCAAGGCCTGGATCGTACAGATTGAAGGACATGGATGGCAACGAAATTCCAAGGTCTTGGAATGCGGATGAGCTTCGGCGATACTATGTATAACATGATGTAATTTTTTATGTTTTTTCTTTTCTTTTTCATGGCACCCTTTTCCTTTCCGAAGGGGGAGAAAGGTTTTTAATGGGGCCATCATGTGTAATTTCCTTTTTTAGTCTTATAAGAGCAAAATCCCCCAAAAAATGTAAATGTAACAGCTGAGAACGCACCATCGAGTGCAGAAACTGAAAAAGAAAAAAGAGAAGAAGCTCCAAAGACGTTCCTAAGGGAATGCAGAGCTTATACCGCCTAAGTAAAAGGCGAAGAAACTCCAAAGACGTTCCTAAGGGAATGCAGAG